>NW_026889889.1:0-121440 GCF_033153115.1 Saccostrea echinata
TTATAATTTTAAAAACGTCAAGAAGAGTTGCTTGTGATATGAAAGTCAAGATCATTTTATAAAGAATGCAAAACATAAAAGAGAAAAAGGGGGGGGGGGTGTAAAGATGGCAATGTCTTCTTCAGTTGACAAAAATAGGGGCGAATAAAATGCACACACATATCATATACAACCGTTTTTATTTAATATAAACTCGTTTCCATGGCAACGGCAAGGTTTTTCTGGCCTATCAAAATCACCCAGTAGGTTTTAACTTTACACCAGTTCCTACGTGAATGAGCACTGAGCAGTCCCCGCAAACTATATATACGGGGGAAAAATCAATATTTTGTAGTGTTTAAGAAACGTTGGTCCTACGTTTTCGGAAATTCTAAGATATTTAAAGATATCTAATTCCTTCTTAATCCTATCAGGAAACTGGTAATACGTAAAATCTTCAAAGAGGGGCCTTTACATACCCTATGAATATTACAGAAAAAAGAAGTTAGAAAGACGAAGAAATAGAAAAAAATCGACTTTTTAATCCAATTTCTGTGACGACCGGAAGTAATGACGACGGAAAGAATATTCATGGTGACATCTACAAGTCATTATCTATGATATCTGACAAAGTTAACTTTCATATCTTAAGCTGTTCTGGAGAAATGGAGCGGACATAGTCCTTTACCAAATTTCGTCTATACAATAATATTAAGAATATAACAGAATGCGGTGTAAGGTTCACGTCAAAACATGGTTGACGCAAAACAATTCCTGAATTTTCCCCTTCAATTCGAGCATTTCTGCATTGGACAGGGCTGATGGTTGTTTATGAGATGAAAAACTATGTGTAAACTTTCTTAGTTTAGCGGAATCATGAACATTTTCGGCGTGATGAATAATTTGTTTACAGTAGTGATGAGGCTTTCGCGCACCTGCAGGAGCGGATCCAAGGATTTACAAATGAATAAAATTTAATAGAAATGAAGTTTTAATACTTTTAAATATTATTTAATGAAATTATTAATATGCAAGTAATAGATATAGAAGAAAACGCGCAATGCTAATGAATGCAGCTGACAATCACTACTTTCTAAAGATAAATTAATTCTAAATAAAATAATTATAAATTCTAAAGACAAAACAGAAGAAGAATGAATGGTAGTAAAATATCAAATCACATCAGGGGAACCGAACTTTATTAATGAAACTCTTAAGAAGTTCCTTATAAGTTGTGAATTTTATATCTGTGTATTCTACCTGGTTGCTTCGAGGAAAGGGGGGGGGGGCTTGAACATAAACATGTAAATTAGCATTACTTTGTAGAAAGAATTAAGGCTTATAATTTTAAAAACGTCAAGAAGAGTTGCTTGTGATATGAAAGTCAAGATCATTTTATAAAGAATGCAAAACATAAAAGAGAAAAAGGGGGGGGGGGTGTAAAGATGGCAATGTCTTCTTCAGTTGACAAAAATAGGGGCGAATAAAATGCACACACATATCATATACAACCGTTTTTATTTAATATAAACTCGTTTCCATGGCAACGGCAAGGTTTTTCTGGCCTATCAAAATCACCCAGTAGGTTTTAACTTTACACCAGTTCCTACGTGAATGAGCACTGAGCAGTCCCCGCAAACTATATATACGGGGGAAAAATCAATATTTTGTAGTGTTTAAGAAACGTTGGTCCTACGTTTTCGGAAATTCTAAGATATTTAAAGATATCTAATTCCTTCTTAATCCTATCAGGAAACTGGTAATACGTAAAATCTTCAAAGAGGGGCCTTTACATACCCTATGAATATTACAGAAAAAAGAAGTTAGAAAGACGAAGAAATAGAAAAAAATCGACTTTTTAATCCAATTTCTGTGACGACCGGAAGTAATGACGACGGAAAGAATATTCATGGTGACATCTACAAGTCATTATCTATGATATCTGACAAAGTTAACTTTCATATCTTAAGCTGTTCTGGAGAAATGGAGCGGACATAGTCCTTTACCAAATTTCGTCTATACAATAATATTAAGAATATAACAGAATGCGGTGTAAGGTTCACGTCAAAACATGGTTGACGCAAAACAATTCCTGAATTTTCCCCTTCAATTCGAGCATTTCTGCATTGGACAGGGCTGATGGTTGTTTATGAGATGAAAAACTATGTGTAAACTTTCTTAGTTTAGCGGAATCATGAACATTTTCGGCGTGATGAATAATTTGTTTACAGTAGTGATGAGGCTTTCGCGCACCTGCAGGAGCGGATCCAAGGATTTACAAATGAATAAAATTTAATAGAAATGAAGTTTTAATACTTTTAAATATTATTTAATGAAATTATTAATATGCAAGTAATAGATATAGAAGAAAACGCGCAATGCTAATGAATGCAGCTGACAATCACTACTTTCTAAAGATAAATTAATTCTAAATAAAATAATTATAAATTCTAAAGACAAAACAGAAGAAGAATGAATGGTAGTAAAATATCAAATCACATCAGGGGAACCGAACTTTATTAATGAAACTCTTAAGAAGTTCCTTATAAGTTGTGAATTTTATATCTGTGTATTCTACCTGGTTGCTTCGAGGAAAGGGGGGGGGGGCTTGAACATAAACATGTAAATTAGCATTACTTTGTAGAAAGAATTAAGGCTTATAATTTTAAAAACGTCAAGAAGAGTTGCTTGTGATATGAAAGTCAAGATCATTTTATAAAGAATGCAAAACATAAAAGAGAAAAAGGGGGGGGGGGTGTAAAGATGGCAATGTCTTCTTCAGTTGACAAAAATAGGGGCGAATAAAATGCACACACATATCATATACAACCGTTTTTATTTAATATAAACTCGTTTCCATGGCAACGGCAAGGTTTTTCTGGCCTATCAAAATCACCCAGTAGGTTTTAACTTTACACCAGTTCCTACGTGAATGAGCACTGAGCAGTCCCCGCAAACTATATATACGGGGGAAAAATCAATATTTTGTAGTGTTTAAGAAACGTTGGTCCTACGTTTTCGGAAATTCTAAGATATTTAAAGATATCTAATTCCTTCTTAATCCTATCAGGAAACTGGTAATACGTAAAATCTTCAAAGAGGGGCCTTTACATACCCTATGAATATTACAGAAAAAAGAAGTTAGAAAGACGAAGAAATAGAAAAAAATCGACTTTTTAATCCAATTTCTGTGACGACCGGAAGTAATGACGACGGAAAGAATATTCATGGTGACATCTACAAGTCATTATCTATGATATCTGACAAAGTTAACTTTCATATCTTAAGCTGTTCTGGAGAAATGGAGCGGACATAGTCCTTTACCAAATTTCGTCTATACAATAATATTAAGAATATAACAGAATGCGGTGTAAGGTTCACGTCAAAACATGGTTGACGCAAAACAATTCCTGAATTTTCCCCTTCAATTCGAGCATTTCTGCATTGGACAGGGCTGATGGTTGTTTATGAGATGAAAAACTATGTGTAAACTTTCTTAGTTTAGCGGAATCATGAACATTTTCGGCGTGATGAATAATTTGTTTACAGTAGTGATGAGGCTTTCGCGCACCTGCAGGAGCGGATCCAAGGATTTACAAATGAATAAAATTTAATAGAAATGAAGTTTTAATACTTTTAAATATTATTTAATGAAATTATTAATATGCAAGTAATAGATATAGAAGAAAACGCGCAATGCTAATGAATGCAGCTGACAATCACTACTTTCTAAAGATAAATTAATTCTAAATAAAATAATTATAAATTCTAAAGACAAAACAGAAGAAGAATGAATGGTAGTAAAATATCAAATCACATCAGGGGAACCGAACTTTATTAATGAAACTCTTAAGAAGTTCCTTATAAGTTGTGAATTTTATATCTGTGTATTCTACCTGGTTGCTTCGAGGAAAGGGGGGGGGGGCTTGAACATAAACATGTAAATTAGCATTACTTTGTAGAAAGAATTAAGGCTTATAATTTTAAAAACGTCAAGAAGAGTTGCTTGTGATATGAAAGTCAAGATCATTTTATAAAGAATGCAAAACATAAAAGAGAAAAAGGGGGGGGGGGTGTAAAGATGGCAATGTCTTCTTCAGTTGACAAAAATAGGGGCGAATAAAATGCACACACATATCATATACAACCGTTTTTATTTAATATAAACTCGTTTCCATGGCAACGGCAAGGTTTTTCTGGCCTATCAAAATCACCCAGTAGGTTTTAACTTTACACCAGTTCCTACGTGAATGAGCACTGAGCAGTCCCCGCAAACTATATATACGGGGGAAAAATCAATATTTTGTAGTGTTTAAGAAACGTTGGTCCTACGTTTTCGGAAATTCTAAGATATTTAAAGATATCTAATTCCTTCTTAATCCTATCAGGAAACTGGTAATACGTAAAATCTTCAAAGAGGGGCCTTTACATACCCTATGAATATTACAGAAAAAAGAAGTTAGAAAGACGAAGAAATAGAAAAAAATCGACTTTTTAATCCAATTTCTGTGACGACCGGAAGTAATGACGACGGAAAGAATATTCATGGTGACATCTACAAGTCATTATCTATGATATCTGACAAAGTTAACTTTCATATCTTAAGCTGTTCTGGAGAAATGGAGCGGACATAGTCCTTTACCAAATTTCGTCTATACAATAATATTAAGAATATAACAGAATGCGGTGTAAGGTTCACGTCAAAACATGGTTGACGCAAAACAATTCCTGAATTTTCCCCTTCAATTCGAGCATTTCTGCATTGGACAGGGCTGATGGTTGTTTATGAGATGAAAAACTATGTGTAAACTTTCTTAGTTTAGCGGAATCATGAACATTTTCGGCGTGATGAATAATTTGTTTACAGTAGTGATGAGGCTTTCGCGCACCTGCAGGAGCGGATCCAAGGATTTACAAATGAATAAAATTTAATAGAAATGAAGTTTTAATACTTTTAAATATTATTTAATGAAATTATTAATATGCAAGTAATAGATATAGAAGAAAACGCGCAATGCTAATGAATGCAGCTGACAATCACTACTTTCTAAAGATAAATTAATTCTAAATAAAATAATTATAAATTCTAAAGACAAAACAGAAGAAGAATGAATGGTAGTAAAATATCAAATCACATCAGGGGAACCGAACTTTATTAATGAAACTCTTAAGAAGTTCCTTATAAGTTGTGAATTTTATATCTGTGTATTCTACCTGGTTGCTTCGAGGAAAGGGGGGGGGGGCTTGAACATAAACATGTAAATTAGCATTACTTTGTAGAAAGAATTAAGGCTTATAATTTTAAAAACGTCAAGAAGAGTTGCTTGTGATATGAAAGTCAAGATCATTTTATAAAGAATGCAAAACATAAAAGAGAAAAAGGGGGGGGGGGTGTAAAGATGGCAATGTCTTCTTCAGTTGACAAAAATAGGGGCGAATAAAATGCACACACATATCATATACAACCGTTTTTATTTAATATAAACTCGTTTCCATGGCAACGGCAAGGTTTTTCTGGCCTATCAAAATCACCCAGTAGGTTTTAACTTTACACCAGTTCCTACGTGAATGAGCACTGAGCAGTCCCCGCAAACTATATATACGGGGGAAAAATCAATATTTTGTAGTGTTTAAGAAACGTTGGTCCTACGTTTTCGGAAATTCTAAGATATTTAAAGATATCTAATTCCTTCTTAATCCTATCAGGAAACTGGTAATACGTAAAATCTTCAAAGAGGGGCCTTTACATACCCTATGAATATTACAGAAAAAAGAAGTTAGAAAGACGAAGAAATAGAAAAAAATCGACTTTTTAATCCAATTTCTGTGACGACCGGAAGTAATGACGACGGAAAGAATATTCATGGTGACATCTACAAGTCATTATCTATGATATCTGACAAAGTTAACTTTCATATCTTAAGCTGTTCTGGAGAAATGGAGCGGACATAGTCCTTTACCAAATTTCGTCTATACAATAATATTAAGAATATAACAGAATGCGGTGTAAGGTTCACGTCAAAACATGGTTGACGCAAAACAATTCCTGAATTTTCCCCTTCAATTCGAGCATTTCTGCATTGGACAGGGCTGATGGTTGTTTATGAGATGAAAAACTATGTGTAAACTTTCTTAGTTTAGCGGAATCATGAACATTTTCGGCGTGATGAATAATTTGTTTACAGTAGTGATGAGGCTTTCGCGCACCTGCAGGAGCGGATCCAAGGATTTACAAATGAATAAAATTTAATAGAAATGAAGTTTTAATACTTTTAAATATTATTTAATGAAATTATTAATATGCAAGTAATAGATATAGAAGAAAACGCGCAATGCTAATGAATGCAGCTGACAATCACTACTTTCTAAAGATAAATTAATTCTAAATAAAATAATTATAAATTCTAAAGACAAAACAGAAGAAGAATGAATGGTAGTAAAATATCAAATCACATCAGGGGAACCGAACTTTATTAATGAAACTCTTAAGAAGTTCCTTATAAGTTGTGAATTTTATATCTGTGTATTCTACCTGGTTGCTTCGAGGAAAGGGGGGGGGGGCTTGAACATAAACATGTAAATTAGCATTACTTTGTAGAAAGAATTAAGGCTTATAATTTTAAAAACGTCAAGAAGAGTTGCTTGTGATATGAAAGTCAAGATCATTTTATAAAGAATGCAAAACATAAAAGAGAAAAAGGGGGGGGGGGTGTAAAGATGGCAATGTCTTCTTCAGTTGACAAAAATAGGGGCGAATAAAATGCACACACATATCATATACAACCGTTTTTATTTAATATAAACTCGTTTCCATGGCAACGGCAAGGTTTTTCTGGCCTATCAAAATCACCCAGTAGGTTTTAACTTTACACCAGTTCCTACGTGAATGAGCACTGAGCAGTCCCCGCAAACTATATATACGGGGGAAAAATCAATATTTTGTAGTGTTTAAGAAACGTTGGTCCTACGTTTTCGGAAATTCTAAGATATTTAAAGATATCTAATTCCTTCTTAATCCTATCAGGAAACTGGTAATACGTAAAATCTTCAAAGAGGGGCCTTTACATACCCTATGAATATTACAGAAAAAAGAAGTTAGAAAGACGAAGAAATAGAAAAAAATCGACTTTTTAATCCAATTTCTGTGACGACCGGAAGTAATGACGACGGAAAGAATATTCATGGTGACATCTACAAGTCATTATCTATGATATCTGACAAAGTTAACTTTCATATCTTAAGCTGTTCTGGAGAAATGGAGCGGACATAGTCCTTTACCAAATTTCGTCTATACAATAATATTAAGAATACTAGATACTTATTGCCTAGGCAATAACAGGTCTTCCGTTTTCTTGATTCTTTTGTCAACTGTTCTGAAAAAAAAGCAGAAAATGCAAAAAAAAAAAAAAAAAAAAAAAAAAAAAGAGTTCTCCCAGCATGGATCGAACTCAAAACCTTCGGGTTATAAGACCTGTGCGCTAACCACTAGACCACGTATTCCGATGAAGATGGAGGTAGTAAATTAATTGTTTAAGAATAAATAGGAATAAAAGCACGTGTTCTTTTGTTTGTTATGGAATGTAGTGATCAGTATTGAATAGATTGAGAAACACGATTGGTGTATAATGCAAATGCAGATTGTCGGCTTAAAAAATTATTTGAGTTGGTCTATATTTGGAATGCATTGAATTAATCATTCAGAGCCTATGATGCATTAGAACTGCAGTGTCGAGACTTTGTTTACAAATATATGAAAATGTCGGATCGGGTTCGGATGTGACTGAATATCCTGAAATAATAGGTAAGCATCTCTGTGTGGATTGAATTAAATGTAAGTAGCATGAATCAAAATTTCAGATATGCATTTTAGAAAGAAAAATGTGCCAATGAGAGAGTGAAAATTTATTTGCTGGGAAAAAATCGCTGTTTTCGACATTCATTCGATTAATATTAATTCTAAATAAAATTGAAATAAATTCCACATACTAGAGAAAGCAAGAATGCTTGGTGTTAAAATATCATATCATATCAAGAGAATCGAGTGCTATTCATAACAACTGAAGAAATAAGCGAGAAAAGCTTTAATTAATTTTTATGTTCATCAGCACCTAAATTTCAGATACGAAAAAAAGATGTAGTGTTTGCCGTTAACATTCATAATTTCTATATACTTCAGAGATTCACTGTCAAATTTTCAGGAAACTTTCTTTCAGGTATCTTCTGCAAAACCCCGAAATTTTATGTCGATCCGAGGTGTTGTATGAGTTCTAGAGAAATATTCTAGGCTGATATTAATCTGATTTTTTTTTTTTTTTGATTTTTTTGGGGAAGGGGAGGGGAGAAAGAGGAGTAAATTTATTATTGATTCTGACCTTTTGGTCAAAAGTCAAGGTCATCGAAGTTCAAGGTCAAGATCAAAGGTTAAGATCAAAGGTCAAGGTCATGAGAAAATCCCGGAAATAAATTTACTTTCTATGTTTTTTTTTTTACTTCATCAAGACTGAAATTACTCCAAACAAATAAAATGTTCATTCTACACCTAAATTATTCACAACTGATCATCCCTAAAAGTTTCCATGAAAAACTACTCATGTTTGAAACAACGTCCGGTTTTTAGGCCGGCACTCCCAGTGAAAATGATTTGCATGGTTTTAGTCTATCTAACATCTGCATTAGCCAAACATTTCTGTAAAAAGAAAACAAAACTTGGAAAATTCACTTTTTTTGCATCGCTTCCGGTCACGACGGAAACTGACGGCAACGTACGATTTTCACATGATGTAGAAAAACTGGTGACTGACTATCAGTCCTGAAAGTTTTAGACTTCAGTCGTTTACTGGTGCTGAGCAATTAGGTGAATAAAATCTCAATTTGAGGGCAGGAAAATACGCAACCGGAAGTGAATTATACTAAGATGTTTGACGTCAATTTAGACATCTGCAGTCTCAATAACATATATAAAAATCATTTAAAGAACTCTATCTATAAGCGATATGTATGGGAAAATCCAAAAACCCTATGATGTAGTTTTTCTCTTATAACCGGAAGTTGTTGTTTTTTGTTTCGGGTGGAACCAACACATATCAAAACTGTGAAAAAGATACAATTATATGATGCAAGTCTTATTCCAAAAGAGAATAGTTGAAATTTTCGATTTCTTTGATCACTTCCTGTGACGACCGGAAGTGACGATTGACGCTCTTAACCCAAATGATTTTGTCTACTCCTCAAGGTCTATTACTCATAAAAGTTTGGTGTCAAAATCTCTTACCGTTTCTGAGGTCTCACTCCGAAAATTTCTCATTTTACGGACACCTAAACGCGCGACCGGAAGTGAATTTTACAAAGATTTTTGACATTACTCTAGACATTTGCAGTCCTAATAACATAAGTAAAAATCAGTTCAAATACGTCATCTATAAAAAATATTTATGGGAAAGAAAAATACCCAAATTATGTAGTTTTTCTCTTATAACCGGAAGTTGTCGTTTTTGTTTCCGGTGGGACTGACATATTTCAAAACTACAAATGAAATGCAATAACGTGATGCAAAAAAAGATTCAAAAAAGAAAAGTTGAAATTTTCGATTTCTATTATCACTTCCTGTGACAACCGGAAGTGACGGCTGACGCTCTTATCCCAAATGGTTTTGCCTACTCCTCAAGATCTATTAACCATTAGAGTTTGGTGTCTTAATCTCTTACCGTTTTTGAGATATGACTGGGACAAAATATTTTTTAAAAAGACGGAAATCGGAGATATCTGACGACCGGAAGTGAATTTTGAAAAAATGAAAAAAACGCCTGAGGGTATTTTCATTCTCTATCATTCCTGAAAATTTCAAGAAAATCCGTCCAGCCATCTCTGAGAAATCGCTCCGACAAGAAAAGGGGAAAAAAAAAATAATAATAAAAAGAAACAGTAGAATCACTATAAGGTCTTCCGTCTGAAACGGAAGACCTTAATAAGAGAATGGCGTGTAAGGTTCACGTCAAAACATGGCTGACGCAAAACAATTCCTGAATTTTCCCCTTCAATTCGAGCATTTCTGCATTGGACAGGGCTGATGGTTGTTTATGAGATGATAAACTATGTGTAAACTTTCTTAGTTTAGCGGAATCATGAACATTTTCGGCGTGCTGAATAATTTGTTAACAGTAGTGATGAGGCTTTCGCGCACCTGCAGGAGCGGATCCAAGGATTTACGAATTTAATAAAAACAATGGAAATGAAGTTCTAATTCTTATATATATTATTTAATGAAATTATTAATATGCAAGTAATAGATATACAAGAAAATGCTAAGGAATGCAGCTGACAAGCGCACCTTTCTAAAGATAAATTAATTCTAAAAAAATAATTATAAATTCTTTAGACGAATCAGAAGAAAAATGAATGGTAGCAAAATATCAAATCACATCAGGGGAACTGAATTTTATTAATGACACTCTTAAGAAGTTCCTTATAAGTTGTATATTTTATATCTGCCTATTCCACCTCGCTGCTTCGAGGGGAGGGGGGGGGGGGTCTTGAACATAAACATGTAAATTACCATTATTTTGTAGAAAGAATTAAGCCTTATCATTTTGAAAACATCAAGAAGAGTTGCTTGTGATATGAAGGTCAAGGTCATTTTATTTATAATCCAAAACATAAAAGCGACATTTGCATTCATTACAATAAAAGAGAAGGGGGGGGGGGGTCTGTAAAGATGACAACGTCTTCTACAGTTGACAAAATAAAAGAGGGGTGAATAAAATGCGCACACATGATATATATCATATTCAACGATTTTTATTTAATATAAACTTGTTTCCATGGCAACAGGAAGATTTTTCTGGCCTATCTCAATCACCAGAGAAGTGTTACCTCTACACTTCATCCTAAGTAAATGAGCCCGGCGTAGTCCCCGTAAACTATATATACGACAAAAAAATCAATATTTTGTAGTGTTTAAGAAACGTTGGTCCTACGTTTTCAGAAATTCTAAGATATTTAAAGATATTTAATTCCTTCTTAATCAAATCAAGAAACTGGCAATACGTGAAATCTTCAAAGAGGGGCCTTTACATACCCTGTGAATATTACAGAAAAAAGAAGTTAGAAAGACGAAGAAATTGAAAAAATCGACTTTGAAATCCACTTTCTGTGACGACCGGAAGTATTGACGACGGAAAAAATGTTCATGGTGACATCTACAAGTCATTATCTATGATATTTGACAGAGTTAACTTTCATATCTTAAGCTGTTCTGGAGAAATGGAGCGGACAAAGTTCTTTACAAAATTTCGTCTATACAATAATATTAAGAATACTAGATACTTATTGCCTAGGCAATAACAGGTCTTCCGTTTTCTTGATTCTTTTGTCAACTGTTCTGAAAAAAAAGCAGAAAATGCAAAAAAAAAAAAAAAAAAAAAAAAAAAAAAAGTTCTCCCAGCATGGATCGAACTCAAAACCTTCGGGTTATAAGACCTGTGCGCTAACCACTAGACCACGTATTCCGATGAAGATGGAGGTAGTAAATTAATTGTTTAAGAATAAATAGGAATAAAAGCACGTGTTCTTTTGTTTGTTATGGAATGTAGTGATCAGTATTGAATAGATTGAGAAACACGATTGGTGTATAATGCAAATGCAGATTGTCGGCTTAAAAAATTATTTGAGTTGGTCTATATTTGGAATGCATTGAATTAATCATTCAGAGCCTATGATGCATTAGAACTGCAGTGTCGAGACTTTGTTTACAAATATATGAAAATGTCGGATCGGGTTCGGATGTGACTGAATATCCTGAAATAATAGGTAAGCATCTCTGTGTGGATTGAATTAAATGTAAGTAGCATGAATCAAAATTTCAGATATGCATTTTAGAAAGAAAAATGTGCCAATGAGAGAGTGAAAATTTATTTGCTGGGAAAAAATCGCTGTTTTCGACATTCATTCGATTAATATTAATTCTAAATAAAATTGAAATAAATTCCACATACTAGAGAAAGCAAGAATGCTTGGTGTTAAAATATCATATCATATCAAGAGAATCGAGTGCTATTCATAACAACTGAAGAAATAAGCGAGAAAAGCTTTAATTAATTTTTATGTTCATCAGCACCTAAATTTCAGATACGAAAAAAAGATGTAGTGTTTGCCGTTAACATTCATAATTTCTATATACTTCAGAGATTCACTGTCAAATTTTCAGGAAACTTTCTTTCAGGTATCTTCTGCAAAACCCCGAAATTTTATGTCGATCCGAGGTGTTGTATGAGTTCTAGAGAAATATTCTAGGCTGATATTAATCTGATTTTTTTTTTTTTTTGATTTTTTTGGGGAAGGGGAGGGGAGAAAGAGGAGTAAATTTATTATTGATTCTGACCTTTTGGTCAAAAGTCAAGGTCATCGAAGTTCAAGGTCAAGATCAAAGGTTAAGATCAAAGGTCAAGGTCATGAGAAAATCCCGGAAATAAATTTACTTTCTATGTTTTTTTTTTTACTTCATCAAGACTGAAATTACTCCAAACAAATAAAATGTTCATTCTACACCTAAATTATTCACAACTGATCATCCCTAAAAGTTTCCATGAAAAACTACTCATGTTTGAAACAACGTCCGGTTTTTAGGCCGGCACTCCCAGTGAAAATGATTTGCATGGTTTTAGTCTATCTAACATCTGCATTAGCCAAACATTTCTGTAAAAAGAAAACAAAACTTGGAAAATTCACTTTTTTTGCATCGCTTCCGGTCACGACGGAAACTGACGGCAACGTACGATTTTCACATGATGTAGAAAAACTGGTGACTGACTATCAGTCCTGAAAGTTTTAGACTTCAGTCGTTTACTGGTGCTGAGCAATTAGGTGAATAAAATCTCAATTTGAGGGCAGGAAAATACGCAACCGGAAGTGAATTATACTAAGATGTTTGACGTCAATTTAGACATCTGCAGTCTCAATAACATATATAAAAATCATTTAAAGAACTCTATCTATAAGCGATATGTATGGGAAAATCCAAAAACCCTATGATGTAGTTTTTCTCTTATAACCGGAAGTTGTTGTTTTTTGTTTCGGGTGGAACCAACACATATCAAAACTGTGAAAAAGATACAATTATATGATGCAAGTCTTATTCCAAAAGAGAATAGTTGAAATTTTCGATTTCTTTGATCACTTCCTGTGACGACCGGAAGTGACGATTGACGCTCTTAACCCAAATGATTTTGTCTACTCCTCAAGGTCTATTACTCATAAAAGTTTGGTGTCAAAATCTCTTACCGTTTCTGAGGTCTCACTCCGAAAATTTCTCATTTTACGGACACCTAAACGCGCGACCGGAAGTGAATTTTACAAAGATTTTTGACATTACTCTAGACATTTGCAGTCCTAATAACATAAGTAAAAATCAGTTCAAATACGTCATCTATAAAAAATATTTATGGGAAAGAAAAATACCCAAATTATGTAGTTTTTCTCTTATAACCGGAAGTTGTCGTTTTTGTTTCCGGTGGGACTGACATATTTCAAAACTACAAATGAAATGCAATAACGTGATGCAAAAAAAGATTCAAAAAAGAAAAGTTGAAATTTTCGATTTCTATTATCACTTCCTGTGACAACCGGAAGTGACGGCTGACGCTCTTATCCCAAATGGTTTTGCCTACTCCTCAAGATCTATTAACCATTAGAGTTTGGTGTCTTAATCTCTTACCGTTTTTGAGATATGACTGGGACAAAATATTTTTTAAAAAGACGGAAATCGGAGATATCTGACGACCGGAAGTGAATTTTGAAAAAATGAAAAAAACGCCTGAGGGTATTTTCATTCTCTATCATTCCTGAAAATTTCAAGAAAATCCGTCCAGCCATCTCTGAGAAATCGCTCCGACAAGAAAAGGGGAAAAAAAAAATAATAATAAAAAGAAACAGTAGAATCACTATAAGGTCTTCCGTCTGAAACGGAAGACCTTAATAAGAGAATGGCGTGTAAGGTTCACGTCAAAACATGGCTGACGCAAAACAATTCCTGAATTTTCCCCTTCAATTCGAGCATTTCTGCATTGGACAGGGCTGATGGTTGTTTATGAGATGATAAACTATGTGTAAACTTTCTTAGTTTAGCGGAATCATGAACATTTTCGGCGTGCTGAATAATTTGTTAACAGTAGTGATGAGGCTTTCGCGCACCTGCAGGAGCGGATCCAAGGATTTACGAATTTAATAAAAACAATGGAAATGAAGTTCTAATTCTTATATATATTATTTAATGAAATTATTAATATGCAAGTAATAGATATACAAGAAAATGCTAAGGAATGCAGCTGACAAGCGCACCTTTCTAAAGATAAATTAATTCTAAAAAAATAATTATAAATTCTTTAGACGAATCAGAAGAAAAATGAATGGTAGCAAAATATCAAATCACATCAGGGGAACTGAATTTTATTAATGACACTCTTAAGAAGTTCCTTATAAGTTGTATATTTTATATCTGCCTATTCCACCTCGCTGCTTCGAGGGGAGGGGGGGGGGGGGTCTTGAACATAAACATGTAAATTACCATTATTTTGTAGAAAGAATTAAGCCTTATCATTTTGAAAACATCAAGAAGAGTTGCTTGTGATATGAAGGTCAAGGTCATTTTATTTATAATCCAAAACATAAAAGCGACATTTGCATTCATTACAATAAAAGAGAAGGGGGGGGGGGGTCTGTAAAGATGACAACGTCTTCTACAGTTGACAAAATAAAAGAGGGGTGAATAAAATGCGCACACATGATATATATCATATTCAACGATTTTTATTTAATATAAACTTGTTTCCATGGCAACAGGAAGATTTTTCTGGCCTATCTCAATCACCAGAGAAGTGTTACCTCTACACTTCATCCTAAGTAAATGAGCCCGGCGTAGTCCCCGTAAACTATATATACGACAAAAAAATCAATATTTTGTAGTGTTTAAGAAACGTTGGTCCTACGTTTTCAGAAATTCTAAGATATTTAAAGATATTTAATTCCTTCTTAATCAAATCAAGAAACTGGCAATACGTGAAATCTTCAAAGAGGGGCCTTTACATACCCTGTGAATATTACAGAAAAAAGAAGTTAGAAAGACGAAGAAATTGAAAAAATCGACTTTGAAATCCACTTTCTGTGACGACCGGAAGTATTGACGACGGAAAAAATGTTCATGGTGACATCTACAAGTCATTATCTATGATATTTGACAGAGTTAACTTTCATATCTTAAGCTGTTCTGGAGAAATGGAGCGGACAAAGTTCTTTACAAAATTTCGTCTATACAATAATATTAAGAATATAAGAGAATGGCGTGTAAGGTTCACGTCAAAACATGGCTGACGCAAAACAATTCCTGAATTTTCCCCTTCAATTCGAGCATTTCTGCATTGGACAGGGCTGATGGTTGTTTATGAGATGATAAACTATGTGTAAACTTTCTTAGTTTAGCGGAATCATGAACATTTTCGGCGTGCTGAATAATTTGTTAACAGTAGTGATGAGGCTTTCGCGCACCTGCAGGAGCGGATCCAAGGATTTACGAATTTAATAAAAACAATGGAAATGAAGTTCTAATTCTTATATATATTATTTAATGAAATTATTAATATGCAAGTAATAGATATACAAGAAAATGCTAAGGAATGCAGCTGACAAGCGCACCTTTCTAAAGATAAATTAATTCTAAAAAAATAATTATAAATTCTTTAGACGAATCAGAAGAAAAATGAATGGTAGCAAAATATCAAATCACATCAGGGGAACTGAATTTTATTAATGACACTCTTAAGAAGTTCCTTATAAGTTGTATATTTTATATCTGCCTATTCCACCTCGCTGCTTCGAGGGGAGGGGGGGGGGGTCTTGAACATAAACATGTAAATTACCATTATTTTGTAGAAAGAATTAAGCCTTATCATTTTGAAAACATCAAGAAGAGTTGCTTGTGATATGAAGGTCAAGGTCATTTTATTTATAATCCAAAACATAAAAGCGACATTTGCATTCATTACAATAAAAGAGAAGGGGGGGGGGGGTCTGTAAAGATGACAACGTCTTCTACAGTTGACAAAATAAAAGAGGGGTGAATAAAATGCGCACACATGATATATATCATATTCAACGATTTTTATTTAATATAAACTTGTTTCCATGGCAACAGGAAGATTTTTCTGGCCTATCTCAATCACCAGAGAAGTGTTACCTCTACACTTCATCCTAAGTAAATGAGCCCGGCGTAGTCCCCGTAAACTATATATACGACAAAAAAATCAATATTTTGTAGTGTTTAAGAAACGTTGGTCCTACGTTTTCAGAAATTCTAAGATATTTAAAGATATTTAATTCCTTCTTAATCAAATCAAGAAACTGGCAATACGTGAAATCTTCAAAGAGGGGCCTTTACATACCCTGTGAATATTACAGAAAAAAGAAGTTAGAAAGACGAAGAAATTGAAAAAATCGACTTTGAAATCCACTTTCTGTGACGACCGGAAGTATTGACGACGGAAAAAATGTTCATGGTGACATCTACAAGTCATTATCTATGATATTTGACAGAGTTAACTTTCATATCTTAAGCTGTTCTGGAGAAATGGAGCGGACAAAGTTCTTTACAAAATTTCGTCTATACAATAATATTAAGAATACTAGATACTTATTGCCTAGGCAATAACAGGTCTTCCGTTTTCTTGATTCTTTTGTCAACTGTTCTGAAAAAAAAGCAGAAAATGCAAAAAAAAAAAAAAAAAAAAAAAAAAAAAAAAGTTCTCCCAGCATGGATCGAACTCAAAACCTTCGGGTTATAAGACCTGTGCGCTAACCACTAGACCACGTATTCCGATGAAGATGGAGGTAGTAAATTAATTGTTTAAGAATAAATAGGAATAAAAGCACGTGTTCTTTTGTTTGTTATGGAATGTAGTGATCAGTATTGAATAGATTGAGAAACACGATTGGTGTATAATGCAAATGCAGATTGTCGGCTTAAAAAATTATTTGAGTTGGTCTATATTTGGAATGCATTGAATTAATCATTCAGAGCCTATGATGCATTAGAACTGCAGTGTCGAGACTTTGTTTACAAATATATGAAAATGTCGGATCGGGTTCGGATGTGACTGAATATCCTGAAATAATAGGTAAGCATCTCTGTGTGGATTGAATTAAATGTAAGTAGCATGAATCAAAATTTCAGATATGCATTTTAGAAAGAAAAATGTGCCAATGAGAGAGTGAAAATTTATTTGCTGGGAAAAAATCGCTGTTTTCGACATTCATTCGATTAATATTAATTCTAAATAAAATTGAAATAAATTCCACATACTAGAGAAAGCAAGAATGCTTGGTGTTAAAATATCATATCATATCAAGAGAATCGAGTGCTATTCATAACAACTGAAGAAATAAGCGAGAAAAGCTTTAATTAATTTTTATGTTCATCAGCACCTAAATTTCAGATACGAAAAAAAGATGTAGTGTTTGCCGTTAACATTCATAATTTCTATATACTTCAGAGATTCACTGTCAAATTTTCAGGAAACTTTCTTTCAGGTATCTTCTGCAAAACCCCGAAATTTTATGTCGATCCGAGGTGTTGTATGAGTTCTAGAGAAATATTCTAGGCTGATATTAATCTGATTTTTTTTTTTTTTTGATTTTTTTGGGGAAGGGGAGGGGAGAAAGAGGAGTAAATTTATTATTGATTCTGACCTTTTGGTCAAAAGTCAAGGTCATCGAAGTTCAAGGTCAAGATCAAAGGTTAAGATCAAAGGTCAAGGTCATGAGAAAATCCCGGAAATAAATTTACTTTCTATGTTTTTTTTTTTACTTCATCAAGACTGAAATTACTCCAAACAAATAAAATGTTCATTCTACACCTAAATTATTCACAACTGATCATCCCTAAAAGTTTCCATGAAAAACTACTCATGTTTGAAACAACGTCCGGTTTTTAGGCCGGCACTCCCAGTGAAAATGATTTGCATGGTTTTAGTCTATCTAACATCTGCATTAGCCAAACATTTCTGTAAAAAGAAAACAAAACTTGGAAAATTCACTTTTTTTGCATCGCTTCCGGTCACGACGGAAACTGACGGCAACGTACGATTTTCACATGATGTAGAAAAACTGGTGACTGACTATCAGTCCTGAAAGTTTTAGACTTCAGTCGTTTACTGGTGCTGAGCAATTAGGTGAATAAAATCTCAATTTGAGGGCAGGAAAATACGCAACCGGAAGTGAATTATACTAAGATGTTTGACGTCAATTTAGACATCTGCAGTCTCAATAACATATATAAAAATCATTTAAAGAACTCTATCTATAAGCGATATGTATGGGAAAATCCAAAAACCCTATGATGTAGTTTTTCTCTTATAACCGGAAGTTGTTGTTTTTTGTTTCGGGTGGAACCAACACATATCAAAACTGTGAAAAAGATACAATTATATGATGCAAGTCTTATTCCAAAAGAGAATAGTTGAAATTTTCGATTTCTTTGATCACTTCCTGTGACGACCGGAAGTGACGATTGACGCTCTTAACCCAAATGATTTTGTCTACTCCTCAAGGTCTATTACTCATAAAAGTTTGGTGTCAAAATCTCTTACCGTTTCTGAGGTCTCACTCCGAAAATTTCTCATTTTACGGACACCTAAACGCGCGACCGGAAGTGAATTTTACAAAGATTTTTGACATTACTCTAGACATTTGCAGTCCTAATAACATAAGTAAAAATCAGTTCAAATACGTCATCTATAAAAAATATTTATGGGAAAGAAAAATACCCAAATTATGTAGTTTTTCTCTTATAACCGGAAGTTGTCGTTTTTGTTTCCGGTGGGACTGACATATTTCAAAACTACAAATGAAATGCAATAACGTGATGCAAAAAAAGATTCAAAAAAGAAAAGTTGAAATTTTCGATTTCTATTATCACTTCCTGTGACAACCGGAAGTGACGGCTGACGCTCTTATCCCAAATGGTTTTGCCTACTCCTCAAGATCTATTAACCATTAGAGTTTGGTGTCTTAATCTCTTACCGTTTTTGAGATATGACTGGGACAAAATATTTTTTAAAAAGACGGAAATCGGAGATATCTGACGACCGGAAGTGAATTTTGAAAAAATGAAAAAAACGCCTGAGGGTATTTTCATTCTCTATCATTCCTGAAAATTTCAAGAAAATCCGTCCAGCCATCTCTGAGAAATCGCTCCGACAAGAAAAGGGGAAAAAAAAAATAATAATAAAAAGAAACAGTAGAATCACTATAAGGTCTTCCGTCTGAAACGGAAGACCTTAATAAGAGAATGGCGTGTAAGGTTCACGTCAAAACATGGCTGACGCAAAACAATTCCTGAATTTTCCCCTTCAATTCGAGCATTTCTGCATTGGACAGGGCTGATGGTTGTTTATGAGATGATAAACTATGTGTAAACTTTCTTAGTTTAGCGGAATCATGAACATTTTCGGCGTGCTGAATAATTTGTTAACAGTAGTGATGAGGCTTTCGCGCACCTGCAGGAGCGGATCCAAGGATTTACGAATTTAATAAAAACAATGGAAATGAAGTTCTAATTCTTATATATATTATTTAATGAAATTATTAATATGCAAGTAATAGATATACAAGAAAATGCTAAGGAATGCAGCTGACAAGCGCACCTTTCTAAAGATAAATTAATTCTAAAAAAATAATTATAAATTCTTTAGACGAATCAGAAGAAAAATGAATGGTAGCAAAATATCAAATCACATCAGGGGAACTGAATTTTATTAATGACACTCTTAAGAAGTTCCTTATAAGTTGTATATTTTATATCTGCCTATTCCACCTCGCTGCTTCGAGGGGAGGGGGGGGGGGGTCTTGAACATAAACATGTAAATTACCATTATTTTGTAGAAAGAATTAAGCCTTATCATTTTGAAAACATCAAGAAGAGTTGCTTGTGATATGAAGGTCAAGGTCATTTTATTTATAATCCAAAACATAAAAGCGACATTTGCATTCATTACAATAAAAGAGAAGGGGGGGGGGGGTCTGTAAAGATGACAACGTCTTCTACAGTTGACAAAATAAAAGAGGGGTGAATAAAATGCGCACACATGATATATATCATATTCAACGATTTTTATTTAATATAAACTTGTTTCCATGGCAACAGGAAGATTTTTCTGGCCTATCTCAATCACCAGAGAAGTGTTACCTCTACACTTCATCCTAAGTAAATGAGCCCGGCGTAGTCCCCGTAAACTATATATACGACAAAAAAATCAATATTTTGTAGTGTTTAAGAAACGTTGGTCCTACGTTTTCAGAAATTCTAAGATATTTAAAGATATTTAATTCCTTCTTAATCAAATCAAGAAACTGGCAATACGTGAAATCTTCAAAGAGGGGCCTTTACATACCCTGTGAATATTACAGAAAAAAGAAGTTAGAAAGACGAAGAAATTGAAAAAATCGACTTTGAAATCCACTTTCTGTGACGACCGGAAGTATTGACGACGGAAAAAATGTTCATGGTGACATCTACAAGTCATTATCTATGATATTTGACAGAGTTAACTTTCATATCTTAAGCTGTTCTGGAGAAATGGAGCGGACAAAGTTCTTTACAAAATTTCGTCTATACAATAATATTAAGAATATAAGAGAATGGCGTGTAAGGTTCACGTCAAAACATGGCTGACGCAAAACAATTCCTGAATTTTCCCCTTCAATTCGAGCATTTCTGCATTGGACAGGGCTGATGGTTGTTTATGAGATGATAAACTATGTGTAAACTTTCTTAGTTTAGCGGAATCATGAACATTTTCGGCGTGCTGAATAATTTGTTAACAGTAGTGATGAGGCTTTCGCGCACCTGCAGGAGCGGATCCAAGGATTTACGAATTTAATAAAAACAATGGAAATGAAGTTCTAATTCTTATATATATTATTTAATGAAATTATTAATATGCAAGTAATAGATATACAAGAAAATGCTAAGGAATGCAGCTGACAAGCGCACCTTTCTAAAGATAAATTAATTCTAAAAAAATAATTATAAATTCTTTAGACGAATCAGAAGAAAAATGAATGGTAGCAAAATATCAAATCACATCAGGGGAACTGAATTTTATTAATGACACTCTTAAGAAGTTCCTTATAAGTTGTATATTTTATATCTGCCTATTCCACCTCGCTGCTTCGAGGGGAGGGGGGGGGGTCTTGAACATAAACATGTAAATTACCATTATTTTGTAGAAAGAATTAAGCCTTATCATTTTGAAAACATCAAGAAGAGTTGCTTGTGATATGAAGGTCAAGGTCATTTTATTTATAATCCAAAACATAAAAGCGACATTTGCATTCATTACAATAAAAGAGAAGGGGGGGGGGGGTCTGTAAAGATGACAACGTCTTCTACAGTTGACAAAATAAAAGAGGGGTGAATAAAATGCGCACACATGATATATATCATATTCAACGATTTTTATTTAATATAAACTTGTTTCCATGGCAACAGGAAGATTTTTCTGGCCTATCTCAATCACCAGAGAAGTGTTACCTCTACACTTCATCCTAAGTAAATGAGCCCGGCGTAGTCCCCGTAAACTATATATACGACAAAAAAATCAATATTTTGTAGTGTTTAAGAAACGTTGGTCCTACGTTTTCAGAAATTCTAAGATATTTAAAGATATTTAATTCCTTCTTAATCAAATCAAGAAACTGGCAATACGTGAAATCTTCAAAGAGGGGCCTTTACATACCCTGTGAATATTACAGAAAAAAGAAGTTAGAAAGACGAAGAAATTGAAAAAATCGACTTTGAAATCCACTTTCTGTGACGACCGGAAGTATTGACGACGGAAAAAATGTTCATGGTGACATCTACAAGTCATTATCTATGATATTTGACAGAGTTAACTTTCATATCTTAAGCTGTTCTGGAGAAATGGAGCGGACAAAGTTCTTTACAAAATTTCGTCTATACAATAATATTAAGAATATAAGAGAATGGCGTGTAAGGTTCACGTCAAAACATGGCTGACGCAAAACAATTCCTGAATTTTCCCCTTCAATTCGAGCATTTCTGCATTGGACAGGGCTGATGGTTGTTTATGAGATGATAAACTATGTGTAAACTTTCTTAGTTTAGCGGAATCATGAACATTTTCGGCGTGCTGAATAATTTGTTAACAGTAGTGATGAGGCTTTCGCGCACCTGCAGGAGCGGATCCAAGGATTTACGAATTTAATAAAAACAATGGAAATGAAGTTCTAATTCTTATATATATTATTTAATGAAATTATTAATATGCAAGTAATAGATATACAAGAAAATGCTAAGGAATGCAGCTGACAAGCGCACCTTTCTAAAGATAAATTAATTCTAAAAAAATAATTATAAATTCTTTAGACGAATCAGAAGAAAAATGAATGGTAGCAAAATATCAAATCACATCAGGGGAACTGAATTTTATTAATGACACTCTTAAGAAGTTCCTTATAAGTTGTATATTTTATATCTGCCTATTCCACCTCGCTGCTTCGAGGGGAGGGGGGGGGGTCTTGAACATAAACATGTAAATTACCATTATTTTGTAGAAAGAATTAAGCCTTATCATTTTGAAAACATCAAGAAGAGTTGCTTGTGATATGAAGGTCAAGGTCATTTTATTTATAATCCAAAACATAAAAGCGACATTTGCATTCATTACAATAAAAGAGAAGGGGGGGGGGGGTCTGTAAAGATGACAACGTCTTCTACAGTTGACAAAATAAAAGAGGGGTGAATAAAATGCGCACACATGATATATATCATATTCAACGATTTTTATTTAATATAAACTTGTTTCCATGGCAACAGGAAGATTTTTCTGGCCTATCTCAATCACCAGAGAAGTGTTACCTCTACACTTCATCCTAAGTAAATGAGCCCGGCGTAGTCCCCGTAAACTATATATACGACAAAAAAATCAATATTTTGTAGTGTTTAAGAAACGTTGGTCCTACGTTTTCAGAAATTCTAAGATATTTAAAGATATTTAATTCCTTCTTAATCAAATCAAGAAACTGGCAATACGTGAAATCTTCAAAGAGGGGCCTTTACATACCCTGTGAATATTACAGAAAAAAGAAGTTAGAAAGACGAAGAAATTGAAAAAATCGACTTTGAAATCCACTTTCTGTGACGACCGGAAGTATTGACGACGGAAAAAATGTTCATGGTGACATCTACAAGTCATTATCTATGATATTTGACAGAGTTAACTTTCATATCTTAAGCTGTTCTGGAGAAATGGAGCGGACAAAGTTCTTTACAAAATTTCGTCTATACAATAATATTAAGAATACTAGATACTTATTGCCTAGGCAATAACAGGTCTTCCGTTTTCTTGATTCTTTTGTCAACTGTTCTGAAAAAAAAGCAGAAAATGCAAAAAAAAAAAAAAAAAAAAAAAAAAAAAAAAGTTCTCCCAGCATGGATCGAACTCAAAACCTTCGGGTTATAAGACCTGTGCGCTAACCACTAGACCACGTATTCCGATGAAGATGGAGGTAGTAAATTAATTGTTTAAGAATAAATAGGAATAAAAGCACGTGTTCTTTTGTTTGTTATGGAATGTAGTGATCAGTATTGAATAGATTGAGAAACACGATTGGTGTATAATGCAAATGCAGATTGTCGGCTTAAAAAATTATTTGAGTTGGTCTATATTTGGAATGCATTGAATTAATCATTCAGAGCCTATGATGCATTAGAACTGCAGTGTCGAGACTTTGTTTACAAATATATGAAAATGTCGGATCGGGTTCGGATGTGACTGAATATCCTGAAATAATAGGTAAGCATCTCTGTGTGGATTGAATTAAATGTAAGTAGCATGAATCAAAATTTCAGATATGCATTTTAGAAAGAAAAATGTGCCAATGAGAGAGTGAAAATTTATTTGCTGGGAAAAAATCGCTGTTTTCGACATTCATTCGATTAATATTAATTCTAAATAAAATTGAAATAAATTCCACATACTAGAGAAAGCAAGAATGCTTGGTGTTAAAATATCATATCATATCAAGAGAATCGAGTGCTATTCATAACAACTGAAGAAATAAGCGAGAAAAGCTTTAATTAATTTTTATGTTCATCAGCACCTAAATTTCAGATACGAAAAAAAGATGTAGTGTTTGCCGTTAACATTCATAATTTCTATATACTTCAGAGATTCACTGTCAAATTTTCAGGAAACTTTCTTTCAGGTATCTTCTGCAAAACCCCGAAATTTTATGTCGATCCGAGGTGTTGTATGAGTTCTAGAGAAATATTCTAGGCTGATATTAATCTGATTTTTTTTTTTTTTTGATTTTTTTGGGGAAGGGGAGGGGAGAAAGAGGAGTAAATTTATTATTGATTCTGACCTTTTGGTCAAAAGTCAAGGTCATCGAAGTTCAAGGTCAAGATCAAAGGTTAAGATCAAAGGTCAAGGTCATGAGAAAATCCCGGAAATAAATTTACTTTCTATGTTTTTTTTTTTACTTCATCAAGACTGAAATTACTCCAAACAAATAAAATGTTCATTCTACACCTAAATTATTCACAACTGATCATCCCTAAAAGTTTCCATGAAAAACTACTCATGTTTGAAACAACGTCCGGTTTTTAGGCCGGCACTCCCAGTGAAAATGATTTGCATGGTTTTAGTCTATCTAACATCTGCATTAGCCAAACATTTCTGTAAAAAGAAAACAAAACTTGGAAAATTCACTTTTTTTGCATCGCTTCCGGTCACGACGGAAACTGACGGCAACGTACGATTTTCACATGATGTAGAAAAACTGGTGACTGACTATCAGTCCTGAAAGTTTTAGACTTCAGTCGTTTACTGGTGCTGAGCAATTAGGTGAATAAAATCTCAATTTGAGGGCAGGAAAATACGCAACCGGAAGTGAATTATACTAAGATGTTTGACGTCAATTTAGACATCTGCAGTCTCAATAACATATATAAAAATCATTTAAAGAACTCTATCTATAAGCGATATGTATGGGAAAATCCAAAAACCCTATGATGTAGTTTTTCTCTTATAACCGGAAGTTGTTGTTTTTTGTTTCGGGTGGAACCAACACATATCAAAACTGTGAAAAAGATACAATTATATGATGCAAGTCTTATTCCAAAAGAGAATAGTTGAAATTTTCGATTTCTTTGATCACTTCCTGTGACGACCGGAAGTGACGATTGACGCTCTTAACCCAAATGATTTTGTCTACTCCTCAAGGTCTATTACTCATAAAAGTTTGGTGTCAAAATCTCTTACCGTTTCTGAGGTCTCACTCCGAAAATTTCTCATTTTACGGACACCTAAACGCGCGACCGGAAGTGAATTTTACAAAGATTTTTGACATTACTCTAGACATTTGCAGTCCTAATAACATAAGTAAAAATCAGTTCAAATACGTCATCTATAAAAAATATTTATGGGAAAGAAAAATACCCAAATTATGTAGTTTTTCTCTTATAACCGGAAGTTGTCGTTTTTGTTTCCGGTGGGACTGACATATTTCAAAACTACAAATGAAATGCAATAACGTGATGCAAAAAAAGATTCAAAAAAGAAAAGTTGAAATTTTCGATTTCTATTATCACTTCCTGTGACAACCGGAAGTGACGGCTGACGCTCTTATCCCAAATGGTTTTGCCTACTCCTCAAGATCTATTAACCATTAGAGTTTGGTGTCTTAATCTCTTACCGTTTTTGAGATATGACTGGGACAAAATATTTTTTAAAAAGACGGAAATCGGAGATATCTGACGACCGGAAGTGAATTTTGAAAAAATGAAAAAAACGCCTGAGGGTATTTTCATTCTCTATCATTCCTGAAAATTTCAAGAAAATCCGTCCAGCCATCTCTGAGAAATCGCTCCGACAAGAAAAGGGGAAAAAAAAAATAATAATAAAAAGAAACAGTAGAATCACTATAAGGTCTTCCGTCTGAAACGGAAGACCTTAATAAGAGAATGGCGTGTAAGGTTCACGTCAAAACATGGCTGACGCAAAACAATTCCTGAATTTTCCCCTTCAATTCGAGCATTTCTGCATTGGACAGGGCTGATGGTTGTTTATGAGATGATAAACTATGTGTAAACTTTCTTAGTTTAGCGGAATCATGAACATTTTCGGCGTGCTGAATAATTTGTTAACAGTAGTGATGAGGCTTTCGCGCACCTGCAGGAGCGGATCCAAGGATTTACGAATTTAATAAAAACAATGGAAATGAAGTTCTAATTCTTATATATATTATTTAATGAAATTATTAATATGCAAGTAATAGATATACAAGAAAATGCTAAGGAATGCAGCTGACAAGCGCACCTTTCTAAAGATAAATTAATTCTAAAAAAATAATTATAAATTCTTTAGACGAATCAGAAGAAAAATGAATGGTAGCAAAATATCAAATCACATCAGGGGAACTGAATTTTATTAATGACACTCTTAAGAAGTTCCTTATAAGTTGTATATTTTATATCTGCCTATTCCACCTCGCTGCTTCGAGGGGAGGGGGGGGGGGGGTCTTGAACATAAACATGTAAATTACCATTATTTTGTAGAAAGAATTAAGCCTTATCATTTTGAAAACATCAAGAAGAGTTGCTTGTGATATGAAGGTCAAGGTCATTTTATTTATAATCCAAAACATAAAAGCGACATTTGCATTCATTACAATAAAAGAGAAGGGGGGGGGGGTCTGTAAAGATGACAACGTCTTCTACAGTTGACAAAATAAAAGAGGGGTGAATAAAATGCGCACACATGATATATATCATATTCAACGATTTTTATTTAATATAAACTTGTTTCCATGGCAACAGGAAGATTTTTCTGGCCTATCTCAATCACCAGAGAAGTGTTACCTCTACACTTCATCCTAAGTAAATGAGCCCGGCGTAGTCCCCGTAAACTATATATACGACAAAAAAATCAATATTTTGTAGTGTTTAAGAAACGTTGGTCCTACGTTTTCAGAAATTCTAAGATATTTAAAGATATTTAATTCCTTCTTAATCAAATCAAGAAACTGGCAATACGTGAAATCTTCAAAGAGGGGCCTTTACATACCCTGTGAATATTACAGAAAAAAGAAGTTAGAAAGACGAAGAAATTGAAAAAATCGACTTTGAAATCCACTTTCTGTGACGACCGGAAGTATTGACGACGGAAAAAATGTTCATGGTGACATCTACAAGTCATTATCTATGATATTTGACAGAGTTAACTTTCATATCTTAAGCTGTTCTGGAGAAATGGAGCGGACAAAGTTCTTTACAAAATTTCGTCTATACAATAATATTAAGAATATAAGAGAATGGCGTGTAAGGTTCACGTCAAAACATGGCTGACGCAAAACAATTCCTGAATTTTCCCCTTCAATTCGAGCATTTCTGCATTGGACAGGGCTGATGGTTGTTTATGAGATGATAAACTATGTGTAAACTTTCTTAGTTTAGCGGAATCATGAACATTTTCGGCGTGCTGAATAATTTGTTAACAGTAGTGATGAGGCTTTCGCGCACCTGCAGGAGCGGATCCAAGGATTTACGAATTTAATAAAAACAATGGAAATGAAGTTCTAATTCTTATATATATTATTTAATGAAATTATTAATATGCAAGTAATAGATATACAAGAAAATGCTAAGGAATGCAGCTGACAAGCGCACCTTTCTAAAGATAAATTAATTCTAAAAAAATAATTATAAATTCTTTAGACGAATCAGAAGAAAAATGAATGGTAGCAAAATATCAAATCACATCAGGGGAACTGAATTTTATTAATGACACTCTTAAGAAGTTCCTTATAAGTTGTATATTTTATATCTGCCTATTCCACCTCGCTGCTTCGAGGGGAGGGGGGGGGGGTCTTGAACATAAACATGTAAATTACCATTATTTTGTAGAAAGAATTAAGCCTTATCATTTTGAAAACATCAAGAAGAGTTGCTTGTGATATGAAGGTCAAGGTCATTTTATTTATAATCCAAAACATAAAAGCGACATTTGCATTCATTACAATAAAAGAGAAGGGGGGGGGGGGGTCTGTAAAGATGACAACGTCTTCTACAGTTGACAAAATAAAAGAGGGGTGAATAAAATGCGCACACATGATATATATCATATTCAACGATTTTTATTTAATATAAACTTGTTTCCATGGCAACAGGAAGATTTTTCTGGCCTATCTCAATCACCAGAGAAGTGTTACCTCTACACTTCATCCTAAGTAAATGAGCCCGGCGTAGTCCCCGTAAACTATATATACGACAAAAAAATCAATATTTTGTAGTGTTTAAGAAACGTTGGTCCTACGTTTTCAGAAATTCTAAGATATTTAAAGATATTTAATTCCTTCTTAATCAAATCAAGAAACTGGCAATACGTGAAATCTTCAAAGAGGGGCCTTTACATACCCTGTGAATATTACAGAAAAAAGAAGTTAGAAAGACGAAGAAATTGAAAAAATCGACTTTGAAATCCACTTTCTGTGACGACCGGAAGTATTGACGACGGAAAAAATGTTCATGGTGACATCTACAAGTCATTATCTATGATATTTGACAGAGTTAACTTTCATATCTTAAGCTGTTCTGGAGAAATGGAGCGGACAAAGTTCTTTACAAAATTTCGTCTATACAATAATATTAAGAATATAAGAGAATGGCGTGTAAGGTTCACGTCAAAACATGGCTGACGCAAAACAATTCCTGAATTTTCCCCTTCAATTCGAGCATTTCTGCATTGGACAGGGCTGATGGTTGTTTATGAGATGATAAACTATGTGTAAACTTTCTTAGTTTAGCGGAATCATGAACATTTTCGGCGTGCTGAATAATTTGTTAACAGTAGTGATGAGGCTTTCGCGCACCTGCAGGAGCGGATCCAAGGATTTACGAATTTAATAAAAACAATGGAAATGAAGTTCTAATTCTTATATATATTATTTAATGAAATTATTAATATGCAAGTAATAGATATACAAGAAAATGCTAAGGAATGCAGCTGACAAGCGCACCTTTCTAAAGATAAATTAATTCTAAAAAAATAATTATAAATTCTTTAGACGAATCAGAAGAAAAATGAATGGTAGCAAAATATCAAATCACATCAGGGGAACTGAATTTTATTAATGACACTCTTAAGAAGTTCCTTATAAGTTGTATATTTTATATCTGCCTATTCCACCTCGCTGCTTCGAGGGGAGGGGGGGGGGTCTTGAACATAAACATGTAAATTACCATTATTTTGTAGAAAGAATTAAGCCTTATCATTTTGAAAACATCAAGAAGAGTTGCTTGTGATATGAAGGTCAAGGTCATTTTATTTATAATCCAAAACATAAAAGCGACATTTGCATTCATTACAATAAAAGAGAAGGGGGGGGGGGTCTGTAAAGATGACAACGTCTTCTACAGTTGACAAAATAAAAGAGGGGTGAATAAAATGCGCACACATGATATATATCATATTCAACGATTTTTATTTAATATAAACTTGTTTCCATGGCAACAGGAAGATTTTTCTGGCCTATCTCAATCACCAGAGAAGTGTTACCTCTACACTTCATCCTAAGTAAATGAGCCCGGCGTAGTCCCCGTAAACTATATATACGACAAAAAAATCAATATTTTGTAGTGTTTAAGAAACGTTGGTCCTACGTTTTCAGAAATTCTAAGATATTTAAAGATATTTAATTCCTTCTTAATCAAATCAAGAAACTGGCAATACGTGAAATCTTCAAAGAGGGGCCTTTACATACCCTGTGAATATTACAGAAAAAAGAAGTTAGAAAGACGAAGAAATTGAAAAAATCGACTTTGAAATCCACTTTCTGTGACGACCGGAAGTATTGACGACGGAAAAAATGTTCATGGTGACATCTACAAGTCATTATCTATGATATTTGACAGAGTTAACTTTCATATCTTAAGCTGTTCTGGAGAAATGGAGCGGACAAAGTTCTTTACAAAATTTCGTCTATACAATAATATTAAGAATATAAGAGAATGGCGTGTAAGGTTCACGTCAAAACATGGCTGACGCAAAACAATTCCTGAATTTTCCCCTTCAATTCGAGCATTTCTGCATTGGACAGGGCTGATGGTTGTTTATGAGATGATAAACTATGTGTAAACTTTCTTAGTTTAGCGGAATCATGAACATTTTCGGCGTGCTGAATAATTTGTTAACAGTAGTGATGAGGCTTTCGCGCACCTGCAGGAGCGGATCCAAGGATTTACGAATTTAATAAAAACAATGGAAATGAAGTTCTAATTCTTATATATATTATTTAATGAAATTATTAATATGCAAGTAATAGATATACAAGAAAATGCTAAGGAATGCAGCTGACAAGCGCACCTTTCTAAAGATAAATTAATTCTAAAAAAATAATTATAAATTCTTTAGACGAATCAGAAGAAAAATGAATGGTAGCAAAATATCAAATCACATCAGGGGAACTGAATTTTATTAATGACACTCTTAAGAAGTTCCTTATAAGTTGTATATTTTATATCTGCCTATTCCACCTCGCTGCTTCGAGGGGAGGGGGGGGGGTCTTGAACATAAACATGTAAATTACCATTATTTTGTAGAAAGAATTAAGCCTTATCATTTTGAAAACATCAAGAAGAGTTGCTTGTGATATGAAGGTCAAGGTCATTTTATTTATAATCCAAAACATAAAAGCGACATTTGCATTCATTACAATAAAAGAGAAGGGGGGGGGGGGTCTGTAAAGATGACAACGTCTTCTACAGTTGACAAAATAAAAGAGGGGTGAATAAAATGCGCACACATGATATATATCATATTCAACGATTTTTATTTAATATAAACTTGTTTCCATGGCAACAGGAAGATTTTTCTGGCCTATCTCAATCACCAGAGAAGTGTTACCTCTACACTTCATCCTAAGTAAATGAGCCCGGCGTAGTCCCCGTAAACTATATATACGACAAAAAAATCAATATTTTGTAGTGTTTAAGAAACGTTGGTCCTACGTTTTCAGAAATTCTAAGATATTTAAAGATATTTAATTCCTTCTTAATCAAATCAAGAAACTGGCAATACGTGAAATCTTCAAAGAGGGGCCTTTACATACCCTGTGAATATTACAGAAAAAAGAAGTTAGAAAGACGAAGAAATTGAAAAAATCGACTTTGAAATCCACTTTCTGTGACGACCGGAAGTATTGACGACGGAAAAAATGTTCATGGTGACATCTACAAGTCATTATCTATGATATTTGACAGAGTTAACTTTCATATCTTAAGCTGTTCTGGAGAAATGGAGCGGACAAAGTTCTTTACAAAATTTCGTCTATACAATAATATTAAGAATATAAGAGAATGGCGTGTAAGGTTCACGTCAAAACATGGCTGACGCAAAACAATTCCTGAATTTTCCCCTTCAATTCGAGCATTTCTGCATTGGACAGGGCTGATGGTTGTTTATGAGATGATAAACTATGTGTAAACTTTCTTAGTTTAGCGGAATCATGAACATTTTCGGCGTGCTGAATAATTTGTTAACAGTAGTGATGAGGCTTTCGCGCACCTGCAGGAGCGGATCCAAGGATTTACGAATTTAATAAAAACAATGGAAATGAAGTTCTAATTCTTATATATATTATTTAATGAAATTATTAATATGCAAGTAATAGATATACAAGAAAATGCTAAGGAATGCAGCTGACAAGCGCACCTTTCTAAAGATAAATTAATTCTAAAAAAATAATTATAAATTCTTTAGACGAATCAGAAGAAAAATGAATGGTAGCAAAATATCAAATCACATCAGGGGAACTGAATTTTATTAATGACACTCTTAAGAAGTTCCTTATAAGTTGTATATTTTATATCTGCCTATTCCACCTCGCTGCTTCGAGGGGAGGGGGGGGGGTCTTGAACATAAACATGTAAATTACCATTATTTTGTAGAAAGAATTAAGCCTTATCATTTTGAAAACATCAAGAAGAGTTGCTTGTGATATAAAGGTCAAGGTCATTTTATTTATAATCCAAAACATAAAAGCGACATTTGCATTCATTACAATAAAAGAGAAGGGGGGGGGGGTCTGTAAAGATGACAACGTCTTCTACAGTTGACAAAATAAAAGAGGGGTGAATAAAATGCGCACACATGATATATATCATATTCAACGATTTTTATTTAATATAAACTTGTTTCCATGGCAACAGGAAGATTTTTCTGGCCTATCTCAATCACCAGAGAAGTGTTACCTCTACACTTCATCCTAAGTAAATGAGCCCGGCGTAGTCCCCGTAAACTATATATACGACAAAAAAATCAATATTTTGTAGTGTTTAAGAAACGTTGGTCCTACGTTTTCAGAAATTCTAAGATATTTAAAGATATTTAATTCCTTCTTAATCAAATCAAGAAACTGGCAATACGTGAAATCTTCAAAGAGGGGCCTTTACATACCCTGTGAATATTACAGAAAAAAGAAGTTAGAAAGACGAAGAAATTGAAAAAATCGACTTTGAAATCCACTTTCTGTGACGACCGGAAGTATTGACGACGGAAAAAATGTTCATGGTGACATCTACAAGTCATTATCTATGATATTTGACAGAGTTAACTTTCATATCTTAAGCTGTTCTGGAGAAATGGAGCGGACAAAGTTCTTTACAAAATTTCGTCTATACAATAATATTAAGAATATAAGAGAATGGCGTGTAAGGTTCACGTCAAAACATGGCTGACGCAAAACAATTCCTGAATTTTCCCCTTCAATTCGAGCATTTCTGCATTGGACAGGGCTGATGGTTGTTTATGAGATGATAAACTATGTGTAAACTTTCTTAGTTTAGCGGAATCATGAACATTTTCGGCGTGCTGAATAATTTGTTAACAGTAGTGATGAGGCTTTCGCGCACCTGCAGGAGCGGATCCAAGGATTTACGAATTTAATAAAAACAATGGAAATGAAGTTCTAATTCTTATATATATTATTTAATGAAATTATTAATATGCAAGTAATAGATATACAAGAAAATGCTAAGGAATGCAGCTGACAAGCGCACCTTTCTAAAGATAAATTAATTCTAAAAAAATAATTATAAATTCTTTAGACGAATCAGAAGAAAAATGAATGGTAGCAAAATATCAAATCACATCAGGGGAACTGAATTTTATTAATGACACTCTTAAGAAGTTCCTTATAAGTTGTATATTTTATATCTGCCTATTCCACCTCGCTGCTTCGAGGGGAGGGGGGGGGGTCTTGAACATAAACATGTAAATTACCATTATTTTGTAGAAAGAATTAAGCCTTATCATTTTGAAAACATCAAGAAGAGTTGCTTGTGATATGAAGGTCAAGGTCATTTTATTTATAATCCAAAACATAAAAGCGACATTTGCATTCATTACAATAAAAGAGAAGGGGGGGGGGGGTCTGTAAAGATGACAACGTCTTCTACAGTTGACAAAATAAAAGAGGGGTGAATAAAATGCGCACACATGATATATATCATATTCAACGATTTTTATTTAATATAAACTTGTTTCCATGGCAACAGGAAGATTTTTCTGGCCTATCTCAATCACCAGAGAAGTGTTACCTCTACACTTCATCCTAAGTAAATGAGCCCGGCGTAGTCCCCGTAAACTATATATACGACAAAAAAATCAATATTTTGTAGTGTTTAAGAAACGTTGGTCCTACGTTTTCAGAAATTCTAAGATATTTAAAGATATTTAATTCCTTCTTAATCAAATCAAGAAACTGGCAATACGTGAAATCTTCAAAGAGGGGCCTTTACATACCCTGTGAATATTACAGAAAAAAGAAGTTAGAAAGACGAAGAAATTGAAAAAATCGACTTTGAAATCCACTTTCTGTGACGACCGGAAGTATTGACGACGGAAAAAATGTTCATGGTGACATCTACAAGTCATTATCTATGATATTTGACAGAGTTAACTTTCATATCTTAAGCTGTTCTGGAGAAATGGAGCGGACAAAGTTCTTTACAAAATTTCGTCTATACAATAATATTAAGAATATAAGAGAATGGCGTGTAAGGTTCACGTCAAAACATGGCTGACGCAAAACAATTCCTGAATTTTCCCCTTCAATTCGAGCATTTCTGCATTGGACAGGGCTGATGGTTGTTTATGAGATGATAAACTATGTGTAAACTTTCTTAGTTTAGCGGAATCATGAACATTTTCGGCGTGCTGAATAATTTGTTAACAGTAGTGATGAGGCTTTCGCGCACCTGCAGGAGCGGATCCAAGGATTTACGAATTTAATAAAAACAATGGAAATGAAGTTCTAATTCTTATATATATTATTTAATGAAATTATTAATATGCAAGTAATAGATATACAAGAAAATGCTAAGGAATGCAGCTGACAAGCGCACCTTTCTAAAGATAAATTAATTCTAAAAAAATAATTATAAATTCTTTAGACGAATCAGAAGAAAAATGAATGGTAGCAAAATATCAAATCACATCAGGGGAACTGAATTTTATTAATGACACTCTTAAGAAGTTCCTTATAAGTTGTATATTTTATATCTGCCTATTCCACCTCGCTGCTTCGAGGGGAGGGGGGGGGGGTCTTGAACATAAACATGTAAATTACCATTATTTTGTAGAAAGAATTAAGCCTTATCATTTTGAAAACATCAAGAAGAGTTGCTTGTGATATAAAGGTCAAGGTCATTTTATTTATAATCCAAAACATAAAAGCGACATTTGCATTCATTACAATAAAAGAGAAGGGGGGGGGGTCTGTAAAGATGACAACGTCTTCTACAGTTGACAAAATAAAAGAGGGGTGAATAAAATGCGCACACATGATATATATCATATTCAACGATTTTTATTTAATATAAACTTGTTTCCATGGCAACAGGAAGATTTTTCTGGCCTATCTCAATCACCAGAGAAGTGTTACCTCTACACTTCATCCTAAGTAAATGAGCCCGGCGTAGTCCCCGTAAACTATATATACGACAAAAAAATCAATATTTTGTAGTGTTTAAGAAACGTTGGTCCTACGTTTTCAGAAATTCTAAGATATTTAAAGATATTTAATTCCTTCTTAATCAAATCAAGAAACTGGCAATACGTGAAATCTTCAAAGAGGGGCCTTTACATACCCTGTGAATATTACAGAAAAAAGAAGTTAGAAAGACGAAGAAATTGAAAAAATCGACTTTGAAATCCACTTTCTGTGACGACCGGAAGTATTGACGACGGAAAAAATGTTCATGGTGACATCTACAAGTCATTATCTATGATATTTGACAGAGTTAACTTTCATATCTTAAGCTGTTCTGGAGAAATGGAGCGGACAAAGTTCTTTACAAAATTTCGTCTATACAATAATATTAAGAATATAAGAGAATGGCGTGTAAGGTTCACGTCAAAACATGGCTGACGCAAAACAATTCCTGAATTTTCCCCTTCAATTCGAGCATTTCTGCATTGGACAGGGCTGATGGTTGTTTATGAGATGATAAACTATGTGTAAACTTTCTTAGTTTAGCGGAATCATGAACATTTTCGGCGTGCTGAATAATTTGTTAACAGTAGTGATGAGGCTTTCGCGCACCTGCAGGAGCGGATCCAAGGATTTACGAATTTAATAAAAACAATGGAAATGAAGTTCTAATTCTTATATATATTATTTAATGAAATTATTAATATGCAAGTAATAGATATACAAGAAAATGCTAAGGAATGCAGCTGACAAGCGCACCTTTCTAAAGATAAATTAATTCTAAAAAAATAATTATAAATTCTTTAGACGAATCAGAAGAAAAATGAATGGTAGCAAAATATCAAATCACATCAGGGGAACTGAATTTTATTAATGACACTCTTAAGAAGTTCCTTATAAGTTGTATATTTTATATCTGCCTATTCCACCTCGCTGCTTCGAGGGGAGGGGGGGGGGTCTTGAACATAAACATGTAAATTACCATTATTTTGTAGAAAGAATTAAGCCTTATCATTTTGAAAACATCAAGAAGAGTTGCTTGTGATATGAAGGTCAAGGTCATTTTATTTATAATCCAAAACATAAAAGCGACATTTGCATTCATTACAATAAAAGAGAAGGGGGGGGGGGTCTGTAAAGATGACAACGTCTTCTACAGTTGACAAAATAAAAGAGGGGTGAATAAAATGCGCACACATGATATATATCATATTCAACGATTTTTATTTAATATAAACTTGTTTCCATGGCAACAGGAAGATTTTTCTGGCCTATCTCAATCACCAGAGAAGTGTTACCTCTACACTTCATCCTAAGTAAATGAGCCCGGCGTAGTCCCCGTAAACTATATATACGACAAAAAAATCAATATTTTGTAGTGTTTAAGAAACGTTGGTCCTACGTTTTCAGAAATTCTAAGATATTTAAAGATATTTAATTCCTTCTTAATCAAATCAAGAAACTGGCAATACGTGAAATCTTCAAAGAGGGGCCTTTACATACCCTGTGAATATTACAGAAAAAAGAAGTTAGAAAGACGAAGAAATTGAAAAAATCGACTTTGAAATCCACTTTCTGTGACGACCGGAAGTATTGACGACGGAAAAAATGTTCATGGTGACATCTACAAGTCATTATCTATGATATTTGACAGAGTTAACTTTCATATCTTAAGCTGTTCTGGAGAAATGGAGCGGACAAAGTTCTTTACAAAATTTCGTCTATACAATAATATTAAGAATATAAGAGAATGGCGTGTAAGGTTCACGTCAAAACATGGCTGACGCAAAACAATTCCTGAATTTTCCCCTTCAATTCGAGCATTTCTGCATTGGACAGGGCTGATGGTTGTTTATGAGATGATAAACTATGTGTAAACTTTCTTAGTTTAGCGGAATCATGAACATTTTCGGCGTGCTGAATAATTTGTTAACAGTAGTGATGAGGCTTTCGCGCACCTGCAGGAGCGGATCCAAGGATTTACGAATTTAATAAAAACAATGGAAATGAAGTTCTAATACTTATATATATTATTTAATGAAATTATTAATATGCAAGTAATAGATATACAAGAAAATGCTAAGGAATGCAGTTGACAAGCGCACCTTTCTAAAGATAAATTAATTCTAAATAAAATAATTATAAATTCTTTAGACGAATCAGAAGAAAAATGAATGGTAGCAAAATATCAAATCACATCAGGGGAACTGAATTTTATTAATGACACTCTTAAGAAGTTCCTTATAAGTTGTATATTTTATATCTGCCTATTCCACCTCGCTGCTTCGAGGGGAGGGGGGGGGGGGGTCTTGAACATAAACATGTAAATTACCATTATTTTGTAGAAAGAATTAAGCCTTATCATTTTGAAAACATCAAGAAGAGTTGCTTGTGATATGAAGGTCAAGGTCATTTTATTTATAATCCAAAACATAAAAGCGACATTTGCATTCATTACAATAAAAGAGAAGGGGGGGGTCTGTAAAGATGACAACGTCTTCTACAGTTGACAAAATAAAAGAGGGGTGAATAAAATGCGCACACATGATATATATCATATTCAACGATTTTTATTTAATATAAACTTGTTTCCATGGCAACAGGAAGATTTTTCTGGCCTATCTCAATCACCAGAGAAGTGTTACCTCTACACTTCATCCTAAGTAAATGAGCCCGGCGTAGTCCCCGTAAACTATATATACGACAAAAAAATCAATATTTTGTAGTGTTTAAGAAACGTTGGTCCTACGTTTTCAGAAATTCTAAGATATTTAAAGATATTTAATTCCTTCTTAATCAAATCAAGAAACTGGCAATACGTGAAATCTTCAAAGAGGGGCCTTTACATACCCTGTGAATATTACAGAAAAAAGAAGTTAGAAAGACGAAGAAATTGAAAAAATCGACTTTGAAATCCACTTTCTGTGACGACCGGAAGTATTGACGACGGAAAAAATGTTCATGGTGACATCTACAAGTCATTATCTATGATATTTGACAGAGTTAACTTTCATATCTTAAGCTGTTCTGGAGAAATGGAGCGGACAAAGTTCTTTACAAAATTTCGTCTATACAATAATATTAAGAATATAAGAGAATGGCGTGTAAGGTTCACGTCAAAACATGGCTGACGCAAAACAATTCCTGAATTTTCCCCTTCAATTCGAGCATTTCTGCATTGGACAGGGCTGATGGTTGTTTATGAGATGATAAACTATGTGTAAACTTTCTTAGTTTAGCGGAATCATGAACATTTTCGGCGTGCTGAATAATTTGTTAACAGTAGTGATGAGGCTTTCGCGCACCTGCAGGAGCGGATCCAAGGATTTACGAATTTAATAAAAACAATGGAAATGAAGTTCTAATTCTTATATATATTATTTAATGAAATTATTAATATGCAAGTAATAGATATACAAGAAAATGCTAAGGAATGCAGCTGACAAGCGCACCTTTCTAAAGATAAATTAATTCTAAAAAAATAATTATAAATTCTTTAGACGAATCAGAAGAAAAATGAATGGTAGCAAAATATCAAATCACATCAGGGGAACTGAATTTTATTAATGACACTCTTAAGAAGTTCCTTATAAGTTGTATATTTTATATCTGCCTATTCCACCTCGCTGCTTCGAGGGGAGGGGGGGGGGGTCTTGAACATAAACATGTAAATTACCATTATTTTGTAGAAAGAATTAAGCCTTATCATTTTGAAAACATCAAGAAGAGTTGCTTGTGATATGAAGGTCAAGGTCATTTTATTTATAATCCAAAACATAAAAGCGACATTTGCATTCATTACAATAAAAGAGAAGGGGGGGGGGGTCTGTAAAGATGACAACGTCTTCTACAGTTGACAAAATAAAAGAGGGGTGAATAAAATGCGCACACATGATATATATCATATTCAACGATTTTTATTTAATATAAACTTGTTTCCATGGCAACAGGAAGATTTTTCTGGCCTATCTCAATCACCAGAGAAGTGTTACCTCTACACTTCATCCTAAGTAAATGAGCCCGGCGTAGTCCCCGTAAACTATATATACGACAAAAAAATCAATATTTTGTAGTGTTTAAGAAACGTTGGTCCTACGTTTTCAGAAATTCTAAGATATTTAAAGATATTTAATTCCTTCTTAATCAAATCAAGAAACTGGCAATACGTGAAATCTTCAAAGAGGGGCCTTTACATACCCTGTGAATATTACAGAAAAAAGAAGTTAGAAAGACGAAGAAATTGAAAAAATCGACTTTGAAATCCACTTTCTGTGACGACCGGAAGTATTGACGACGGAAAAAATGTTCATGGTGACATCTACAAGTCATTATCTATGATATTTGACAGAGTTAACTTTCATATCTTAAGCTGTTCTGGAGAAATGGAGCGGACAAAGTTCTTTACAAAATTTCGTCTATACAATAATATTAAGAATATAAGAGAATGGCGTGTAAGGTTCACGTCAAAACATGGCTGACGCAAAACAATTCCTGAATTTTCCCCTTCAATTCGAGCATTTCTGCATTGGACAGGGCTGATGGTTGTTTATGAGATGATAAACTATGTGTAAACTTTCTTAGTTTAGCGGAATCATGAACATTTTCGGCGTGCTGAATAATTTGTTAACAGTAGTGATGAGGCTTTCGCGCACCTGCAGGAGCGGATCCAAGGATTTACGAATTTAATAAAAACAATGGAAATGAAGTTCTAATACTTATATATATTATTTAATGAAATTATTAATATGCAAGTAATAGATATACAAGAAAATGCTAAGGAATGCAGTTGACAAGCGCACCTTTCTAAAGATAAATTAATTCTAAATAAAATAATTATAAATTCTTTAGACGAATCAGAAGAAAAATGAATGGTAGCAAAATATCAAATCACATCAGGGGAACTGAATTTTATTAATGACACTCTTAAGAAGTTCCTTATAAGTTGTATATTTTATATCTGCCTATTCCACCTCGCTGCTTCGAGGGGAGGGGGGGGGGGGGTCTTGAACATAAACATGTAAATTACCATTATTTTGTAGAAAGAATTAAGCCTTATCATTTTGAAAACATCAAGAAGAGTTGCTTGTGATATGAAGGTCAAGGTCATTTTATTTATAATCCAAAACATAAAAGCGACATTTGCATTCATTACAATAAAAGAGAAGGGGGGGGGGGGTCTGTAAAGATGACAACGTCTTCTACAGTTGACAAAATAAAAGAGGGGTGAATAAAATGCGCACACATGATATATATCATATTCAACGATTTTTATTTAATATAAACTTGTTTCCATGGCAACAGGAAGATTTTTCTGGCCTATCTCAATCACCAGAGAAGTGTTACCTCTACACTTCATCCTAAGTAAATGAGCCCGGCGTAGTCCCCGTAAACTATATATACGACAAAAAAATCAATATTTTGTAGTGTTTAAGAAACGTTGGTCCTACGTTTTCAGAAATTCTAAGATATTTAAAGATATTTAATTCCTTCTTAATCAAATCAAGAAACTGGCAATACGTGAAATCTTCAAAGAGGGGCCTTTACATACCCTGTGAATATTACAGAAAAAAGAAGTTAGAAAGACGAAGAAATTGAAAAAATCGACTTTGAAATCCACTTTCTGTGACGACCGGAAGTATTGACGACGGAAAAAATGTTCATGGTGACATCTACAAGTCATTATCTATGATATTTGACAGAGTTAACTTTCATATCTTAAGCTGTTCTGGAGAAATGGAGCGGACAAAGTTCTTTACAAAATTTCGTCTATACAATAATATTAAGAATATAAGAGAATGGCGTGTAAGGTTCACGTCAAAACATGGCTGACGCAAAACAATTCCTGAATTTTCCCCTTCAATTCGAGCATTTCTGCATTGGACAGGGCTGATGGTTGTTTATGAGATGATAAACTATGTGTAAACTTTCTTAGTTTAGCGGAATCATGAACATTTTCGGCGTGCTGAATAATTTGTTAACAGTAGTGATGAGGCTTTCGCGCACCTGCAGGAGCGGATCCAAGGATTTACGAATTTAATAAAAACAATGGAAATGAAGTTCTAATTCTTATATATATTATTTAATGAAATTATTAATATGCAAGTAATAGATATACAAGAAAATGCTAAGGAATGCAGCTGACAAGCGCACCTTTCTAAAGATAAATTAATTCTAAAAAAATAATTATAAATTCTTTAGACGAATCAGAAGAAAAATGAATGGTAGCAAAATATCAAATCACATCAGGGGAACTGAATTTTATTAATGACACTCTTAAGAAGTTCCTTATAAGTTGTATATTTTATATCTGCCTATTCCACCTCGCTGCTTCGAGGGGAGGGGGGGGGGTCTTGAACATAAACATGTAAATTACCATTATTTTGTAGAAAGAATTAAGCCTTATCATTTTGAAAACATCAAGAAGAGTTGCTTGTGATATGAAGGTCAAGGTCATTTTATTTATAATCCAAAACATAAAAGCGACATTTGCATTCATTACAATAAAAGAGAAGGGGTGGGGGGGGGTCTGTAAAGATGACAACGTCTTCTACAGTTGACAAAATAAAAGAGGGGTGAATAAAATGCGCACACATGATATATATCATATTCAACGATTTTTATTTAATATAAACTTGTTTCCATGGCAACAGGAAGATTTTTCTGGCCTATCTCAATCACCAGAGAAGTGTTACCTCTACACTTCATCCTAAGTAAATGAGCCCGGCGTAGTCCCCGTAAACTATATATACGACAAAAAAATCAATATTTTGTAGTGTTTAAGAAACGTTGGTCCTACGTTTTCAGAAATTCTAAGATATTTAAAGATATTTAATTCCTTCTTAATCAAATCAAGAAACTGGCAATACGTGAAATCTTCAAAGAGGGGCCTTTACATACCCTGTGAATATTACAGAAAAAAGAAGTTAGAAAGACGAAGAAATTGAAAAAATCGACTTTGAAATCCACTTTCTGTGACGACCGGAAGTATTGACGACGGAAAAAATGTTCATGGTGACATCTACAAGTCATTATCTATGATATTTGACAGAGTTAACTTTCATATCTTAAGCTGTTCTGGAGAAATGGAGCGGACAAAGTTCTTTACAAAATTTCGTCTATACAATAATATTAAGAATATAAGAGAATGGCGTGTAAGGTTCACGTCAAAACATGGCTGACGCAAAACAATTCCTGAATTTTCCCCTTCAATTCGAGCATTTCTGCATTGGACAGGGCTGATGGTTGTTTATGAGATGATAAACTATGTGTAAACTTTCTTAGTTTAGCGGAATCATGAACATTTTCGGCGTGCTGAATAATTTGTTAACAGTAGTGATGAGGCTTTCGCGCACCTGCAGGAGCGGATCCAAGGATTTACGAATTTAATAAAAACAATGGAAATGAAGTTCTAATTCTTATATATATTATTTAATGAAATTATTAATATGCAAGTAATAGATATACAAGAAAATGCTAAGGAATGCAGCTGACAAGCGCACCTTTCTAAAGATAAATTAATTCTAAAAAAATAATTATAAATTCTTTAGACGAATCAGAAGAAAAATGAATGGTAGCAAAATATCAAATCACATCAGGGGAACTGAATTTTATTAATGACACTCTTAAGAAGTTCCTTATAAGTTGTATATTTTATATCTGCCTATTCCACCTCGCTGCTTCGAGGGGAGGGGGGGGGGGTCTTGAACATAAACATGTAAATTACCATTATTTTGTAGAAAGAATTAAGCCTTATCATTTTGAAAACATCAAGAAGAGTTGCTTGTGATATGAAGGTCAAGGTCATTTTATTTATAATCCAAAACATAAAAGCGACATTTGCATTCATTACAATAAAAGAGAAGGGGGGGGGGGTCTGTAAAGATGACAACGTCTTCTACAGTTGACAAAATAAAAGAGGGGTGAATAAAATGCGCACACATGATATATATCATATTCAACGATTTTTATTTAATATAAACTTGTTTCCATGGCAACAGGAAGATTTTTCTGGCCTATCTCAATCACCAGAGAAGTGTTACCTCTACACTTCATCCTAAGTAAATGAGCCCGGCGTAGTCCCCGTAAACTATATATACGACAAAAAAATCAATATTTTGTAGTGTTTAAGAAACGTTGGTCCTACGTTTTCAGAAATTCTAAGATATTTAAAGATATTTAATTCCTTCTTAATCAAATCAAGAAACTGGCAATACGTGAAATCTTCAAAGAGGGGCCTTTACATACCCTGTGAATATTACAGAAAAAAGAAGTTAGAAAGACGAAGAAATTGAAAAAATCGACTTTGAAATCCACTTTCTGTGACGACCGGAAGTATTGACGACGGAAAAAATGTTCATGGTGACATCTACAAGTCATTATCTATGATATTTGACAGAGTTAACTTTCATATCTTAAGCTGTTCTGGAGAAATGGAGCGGACAAAGTTCTTTACAAAATTTCGTCTATACAATAATATTAAGAATATAAGAGAATGGCGTGTAAGGTTCACGTCAAAACATGGCTGACGCAAAACAATTCCTGAATTTTCCCCTTCAATTCGAGCATTTCTGCATTGGACAGGGCTGATGGTTGTTTATGAGATGATAAACTATGTGTAAACTTTCTTAGTTTAGCGGAATCATGAACATTTTCGGCGTGCTGAATAATTTGTTAACAGTAGTGATGAGGCTTTCGCGCACCTGCAGGAGCGGATCCAAGGATTTACGAATTTAATAAAAACAATGGAAATGAAGTTCTAATTCTTATATATATTATTTAATGAAATTATTAATATGCAAGTAATAGATATACAAGAAAATGCTAAGGAATGCAGCTGACAAGCGCACCTTTCTAAAGATAAATTAATTCTAAAAAAATAATTATAAATTCTTTAGACGAATCAGAAGAAAAATGAATGGTAGCAAAATATCAAATCACATCAGGGGAACTGAATTTTATTAATGACACTCTTAAGAAGTTCCTTATAAGTTGTATATTTTATATCTGCCTATTCCACCTCGCTGCTTCGAGGGGAGGGGGGGGGGTCTTGAACATAAACATGTAAATTACCATTATTTTGTAGAAAGAATTAAGCCTTATCATTTTGAAAACATCAAGAAGAGTTGCTTGTGATATGAAGGTCAAGGTCATTTTATTTATAATCCAAAACATAAAAGCGACATTTGCATTCATTACAATAAAAGAGAAGGGGGGGGGGGTCTGTAAAGATGACAACGTCTTCTACAGTTGACAAAATAAAAGAGGGGTGAATAAAATGCGCACACATGATATATATCATATTCAACGATTTTTATTTAATATAAACTTGTTTCCATGGCAACAGGAAGATTTTTCTGGCCTATCTCAATCACCAGAGAAGTGTTACCTCTACACTTCATCCTAAGTAAATGAGCCCGGCGTAGTCCCCGTAAACTATATATACGACAAAAAAATCAATATTTTGTAGTGTTTAAGAAACGTTGGTCCTACGTTTTCAGAAATTCTAAGATATTTAAAGATATTTAATTCCTTCTTAATCAAATCAAGAAACTGGCAATACGTGAAATCTTCAAAGAGGGGCCTTTACATACCCTGTGAATATTACAGAAAAAAGAAGTTAGAAAGACGAAGAAATTGAAAAAATCGACTTTGAAATCCACTTTCTGTGACGACCGGAAGTATTGACGACGGAAAAAATGTTCATGGTGACATCTACAAGTCATTATCTATGATATTTGACAGAGTTAACTTTCATATCTTAAGCTGTTCTGGAGAAATGGAGCGGACAAAGTTCTTTACAAAATTTCGTCTATACAATAATATTAAGAATATAAGAGAATGGCGTGTAAGGTTCACGTCAAAACATGGCTGACGCAAAACAATTCCTGAATTTTCCCCTTCAATTCGAGCATTTCTGCATTGGACAGGGCTGATGGTTGTTTATGAGATGATAAACTATGTGTAAACTTTCTTAGTTTAGCGGAATCATGAACATTTTCGGCGTGCTGAATAATTTGTTAACAGTAGTGATGAGGCTTTCGCGCACCTGCAGGAGCGGATCCAAGGATTTACGAATTTAATAAAAACAATGGAAATGAAGTTCTAATACTTATATATATTATTTAATGAAATTATTAATATGCAAGTAATAGATATACAAGAAAATGCTAAGGAATGCAGTTGACAAGCGCACCTTTCTAAAGATAAATTAATTCTAAATAAAATAATTATAAATTCTTTAGACGAATCAGAAGAAAAATGAATGGTAGCAAAATATCAAATCACATCAGGGGAACTGAATTTTATTAATGACACTCTTAAGAAGTTCCTTATAAGTTGTATATTTTATATCTGCCTATTCCACCTCGCTGCTTCGAGGGGAGGGGGGGGGGTCTTGAACATAAACATGTAAATTACCATTATTTTGTAGAAAGAATTAAGCCTTATCATTTTGAAAACATCAAGAAGAGTTGCTTGTGATATGAAGGTCAAGGTCATTTTATTTATAATCCAAAACATAAAAGCGACATTTGCATTCATTACAATAAAAGAGAAGGGGGGGGGGGTCTGTAAAGATGACAACGTCTTCTACAGTTGACAAAATAAAAGAGGGGTGAATAAAATGCGCACACATGATATATATCATATTCAACGATTTTTATTTAATATAAACTTGTTTCCATGGCAACAGGAAGATTTTTCTGGCCTATCTCAATCACCAGAGAAGTGTTACCTCTACACTTCATCCTAAGTAAATGAGCCCGGCGTAGTCCCCGTAAACTATATATACGACAAAAAAATCAATATTTTGTAGTGTTTAAGAAACGTTGGTCCTACGTTTTCAGAAATTCTAAGATATTTAAAGATATTTAATTCCTTCTTAATCAAATCAAGAAACTGGCAATACGTGAAATCTTCAAAGAGGGGCCTTTACATACCCTGTGAATATTACAGAAAAAAGAAGTTAGAAAGACGAAGAAATTGAAAAAATCGACTTTGAAATCCACTTTCTGTGACGACCGGAAGTATTGACGACGGAAAAAATGTTCATGGTGACATCTACAAGTCATTATCTATGATATTTGACAGAGTTAACTTTCATATCTTAAGCTGTTCTGGAGAAATGGAGCGGACAAAGTTCTTTACAAAATTTCGTCTATACAATAATATTAAGAATACTAGATACTTATTGCCTAGGCAATAACAGGTCTTCCGTTTTCTTGATTCTTTTGTCAACTGTTCTGAAAAAAAAGCAGAAAATGCAAAAAAAAAAAAAAAAAAAAAAAAAAAAGTTCTCCCAGCATGGATCGAACTCAAAACCTTCGGGTTATAGGACCTGTGCGCTAACCACTAGACCACGTATTCCGATGAAGATGGAGGTAGTAAATTAATTGTTTAAGAATAAATAGGAATAAAAGCACGTGTTCTTTTGTTTGTTATGGAATGTAGTGATCAGTATTGAATAGATTGAGAAACACGATTGGTGTATAATGCAAATGCAGATTGTCGGCTTAAAAAATTATTTGAGTTGGTCTATATTTGGAATGCATTGAATTAATCATTCAGAGCCTATGATGCATTAGAACTGCAGTGTCGAGACTTTGTTTACAAATATATGAAAATGTCGGATCGGGTTCGGATGTGACTGAATATCCTGAAATAATAGGTAAGCATCTCTGTGTGGATTGAATTAAATGTAAGTAGCATGAATCAAAATTTCAGATATGCATTTTAGAAAGAAAAATGTGCCAATGAGAGAGTGAAAATTTATTTGCTGGGAAAAAATCGCTGTTTTCGACATTCATTCGATTAATATTAATTCTAAATAAAATTGAAATAAATTCCACATACTAGAGAAAGCAAGAATGCTTGGTGTTAAAATATCATATCATATCAAGAGAATCGAGTGCTATTCATAACAACTGAAGAAATAAGCGAGAAAAGCTTTAATTAATTTTTATGTTCATCAGCACCTAAATTTCAGATACGAAAAAAAGATGTAGTGTTTGCCGTTAACATTCATAATTTCTATATACTTCAGAGATTCACTGTCAAATTTTCAGGAAACTTTCTTTCAGGTATCTTCTGCAAAACCCCGAAATTTTATGTCGATCCGAGGTGTTGTATGAGTTCTAGAGAAATATTCTAGGCTGATATTAATCTGATTTTTTTTTTTTTTTTTGATTTTTTTGGGGAAGGGGAGGGGAGAAAGAGGAGTAAATTTATTATTGATTCTGACCTTTTGGTCAAAAGTCAAGGTCATCAAAGTTCAAGGTCAAGATCAAAGGTTAAGATCAAAGGTCAAGGTCATGAGAAAATCCCGGAAATAAATTTACTTTCTATGTTTTTTTTTTACTTCATCAAGACTGAAATTACTCCAAACAAATAAAATGTTCATTCTACACCTAAATTATTCACAACTGATCATCCCTAAAAGTTTCCATGAAAAACTACTCATGTTTGAAACAACGTCCGGTTTTTAGGCCGGCACTCCCAGTGAAAATGATTTGCATGGTTTTAGTCTATCTAACATCTGCATTAGCCAAACATTTCTGTAAAAAGAAAACAAAACTTGGAAAATTCACTTTTTTTGCATCGCTTCCGGTCACGACGGAAACTGACGGCAACGTACGATTTTCACATGATGTAGAAAAACTGGTGACTGACTATCAGTCCTGAAAGTTTTAGACTTCAGTCGTTTACTGGTGCTGAGCAATTAGGTGAATAAAATCTCAATTTGAGGGCAGGAAAATACGCAACCGGAAGTGAATTATACTAAGATGTTTGACGTCAATTTAGACATCTGCAGTCTCAATAACATATATAAAAATCATTTAAAGAACTCTATCTATAAGCGATATGTATGGGAAAATCCAAAAACCCTATGATGTAGTTTTTCTCTTATAACCGGAAGTTGTTGTTTTTTGTTTCGGGTGGAACCAACACATATCAAAACTGTGAAAAAGATACAATTATATGATGCAAGTCTTATTCCAAAAGAGAATAGTTGAAATTTTCGATTTCTTTGATCACTTCCTGTGACGACCGGAAGTGACGATTGACGCTCTTAACCCAAATGATTTTGTCTACTCCTCAGGGTCTATTACTCATAAAAGTTTGGTGTCAAAATCTCTTACCGTTTCTGAGATCTCACTCCGAAAATTTCTCATTTTACGGACACCTAAACGCGCGACCGGAAGTGAATTTTACAAAGATTTTTGACGTTACTCTAGACATTTGCAGTCCTAATAACATAAGTAAAAATCAGTTCAAATACGTCATCTATAAAAAATATTTATGGGAAAGAAAAATACCCAAATTATGTAGTTTTTCTCTTATAACCGGAAGTTGTCGTTTTTGTTTCCGGTGGGACTGACATATTTCAAAACTACAAATGAAATGCAATAACGTGATGCAAAAAAAGATTCAAAAAAGAAAAGTTGAAATTTTCGATTTCTATTATCACTTCCTGTGACAACCGGAAGTGACGGCTGACGCTCTTATCCCAAATGGTTTTGCCTACTCCTCAAGATCTATTAACCATTAGAGTTTGGTGTCTTAATCTCTTACCGTTTTTGAGATATGACTGGGACAAAATATTTTTTAAAAAGACGGAAATCGGAGATATCTGACGACCGGAAGTGAATTTTGAAAAAATGAAAAAAACGCCTGGGGGTATTTTCATTCTCTATCATTCCTGAAAATTTCAAGAAAATCCGTCCAGCCATCTCTGAGAAATCGCTCCGACAAGAAAAGGGGAAAAAAAAAATAATAATAAAAAGAAACAGTAGAATCACTATAAGGTCTTCCGTCTGAAACGGAAGACCTTAATAACAGAATGCGGTGTAAGGTTCACGTCAAAACATGGTTGACGCAAAACAATTCCTGAATTTTCCCCTTCAATTCGAGCATTTCTGCATTGGACAGGGCTGATGGTTGTTTATGAGATGAAAAACTATGTGTAAACTTTCTTAGTTTAGCGGAATCATGAACATTTTCGGCGTGATGAATAATTTGTTTACAGTAGTGATGAGGCTTTCGCGCACCTGCAGGAGCGGATCCAAGGATTTACAAATGAATAAAATTTAATAGAAATGAAGTTTTAATACTTTTAAATATTATTTAATGAAATTATTAATATGCAAGTAATAGATATAGAAGAAAACGCGCAATGCTAATGAATGCAGCTGACAATCACTACTTTCTAAAGATAAATTAATTCTAAATAAAATAATTATAAATTCTAAAGACAAAACAGAAGAAGAATGAATGGTAGTAAAATATCAAATCACATCAGGGGAACCGAACTTTATTAATGAAACTCTTAAGAAGTTCCTTATAAGTTGTGAATTTTATATCTGTGTATTCTACCTGGTTGCTTCGAGGAAAGGGGGGGGGGGGCTTGAACATAAACATGTAAATTAGCATTACTTTGTAGAAAGAATTAAGGCTTATAATTTTAAAAACGTCAAGAAGAGTTGCTTGTGATATGAAAGTCAAGATCATTTTATAAAGAATGCAAAACATAAAAGAGAAAAAGGGGGGGGGGTGTAAAGATGGCAATGTCTTCTTCAGTTGACAAAAATAGGGGCGAATAAAATGCACACACATATCATATACAACCGTTTTTATTTAATATAAACTCGTTTCCATGGCAACGGCAAGGTTTTTCTGGCCTATCAAAATCACCCAGTAGGTTTTAACTTTACACCAGTTCCTACGTGAATGAGCACTGAGCAGTCCCCGCAAACTATATATACGGGGGAAAAATCAATATTTTGTAGTGTTTAAGAAACGTTGGTCCTACGTTTTCGGAAATTCTAAGATATTTAAAGATATCTAATTCCTTCTTAATCCTATCAGGAAACTGGTAATACGTAAAATCTTCAAAGAGGGGCCTTTACATACCCTATGAATATTACAGAAAAAAGAAGTTAGAAAGACGAAGAAATAGAAAAAAATCGACTTTTTAATCCAATTTCTGTGACGACCGGAAGTAATGACGACGGAAAGAATATTCATGGTGACATCTACAAGTCATTATCTATGATATCTGACAAAGTTAACTTTCATATCTTAAGCTGTTCTGGAGAAATGGAGCGGACATAGTCCTTTACCAAATTTCGTCTATACAATAATATTAAGAATATAACAGAATGCGGTGTAAGGTTCACGTCAAAACATGGTTGACGCAAAACAATTCCTGAATTTTCCCCTTCAATTCGAGCATTTCTGCATTGGACAGGGCTGATGGTTGTTTATGAGATGAAAAACTATGTGTAAACTTTCTTAGTTTAGCGGAATCATGAACATTTTCGGCGTGATGAATAATTTGTTTACAGTAGTGATGAGGCTTTCGCGCACCTGCAGGAGCGGATCCAAGGATTTACAAATGAATAAAATTTAATAGAAATGAAGTTTTAATACTTTTAAATATTATTTAATGAAATTATTAATATGCAAGTAATAGATATAGAAGAAAACGCGCAATGCTAATGAATGCAGCTGACAATCACTACTTTCTAAAGATAAATTAATTCTAAATAAAATAATTATAAATTCTAAAGACAAAACAGAAGAAGAATGAATGGTAGTAAAATATCAAATCACATCAGGGGAACCGAACTTTATTAATGAAACTCTTAAGAAGTTCCTTATAAGTTGTGAATTTTATATCTGTGTATTCTACCTGGTTGCTTCGAGGAAAGGGGGGGGGGGGCTTGAACATAAACATGTAAATTAGCATTACTTTGTAGAAAGAATTAAGGCTTATAATTTTAAAAACGTCAAGAAGAGTTGCTTGTGATATGAAAGTCAAGATCATTTTATAAAGAATGCAAAACATAAAAGAGAAAAAGGGGGGGGGGTGTAAAGATGGCAATGTCTTCTTCAGTTGACAAAAATAGGGGCGAATAAAATGCACACACATATCATATACAACCGTTTTTATTTAATATAAACTCGTTTCCATGGCAACGGCAAGGTTTTTCTGGCCTATCAAAATCACCCAGTAGGTTTTAACTTTACACCAGTTCCTACGTGAATGAGCACTGAGCAGTCCCCGCAAACTATATATACGGGGGAAAAATCAATATTTTGTAGTGTTTAAGAAACGTTGGTCCTACGTTTTCGGAAATTCTAAGATATTTAAAGATATCTAATTCCTTCTTAATCCTATCAGGAAACTGGTAATACGTAAAATCTTCAAAGAGGGGCCTTTACATACCCTATGAATATTACAGAAAAAAGAAGTTAGAAAGACGAAGAAATAGAAAAAAATCGACTTTTTAATCCAATTTCTGTGACGACCGGAAGTAATGACGACGGAAAGAATATTCATGGTGACATCTACAAGTCATTATCTATGATATCTGACAAAGTTAACTTTCATATCTTAAGCTGTTCTGGAGAAATGGAGCGGACATAGTCCTTTACCAAATTTCGTCTATACAATAATATTAAGAATATAACAGAATGCGGTGTAAGGTTCACGTCAAAACATGGTTGACGCAAAACAATTCCTGAATTTTCCCCTTCAATTCGAGCATTTCTGCATTGGACAGGGCTGATGGTTGTTTATGAGATGAAAAACTATGTGTAAACTTTCTTAGTTTAGCGGAATCATGAACATTTTCGGCGTGATGAATAATTTGTTTACAGTAGTGATGAGGCTTTCGCGCACCTGCAGGAGCGGATCCAAGGATTTACAAATGAATAAAATTTAATAGAAATGAAGTTTTAATACTTTTAAATATTATTTAATGAAATTATTAATATGCAAGTAATAGATATAGAAGAAAACGCGCAATGCTAATGAATGCAGCTGACAATCACTACTTTCTAAAGATAAATTAATTCTAAATAAAATAATTATAAATTCTAAAGACAAAACAGAAGAAGAATGAATGGTAGTAAAATATCAAATCACATCAGGGGAACCGAACTTTATTAATGAAACTCTTAAGAAGTTCCTTATAAGTTGTGAATTTTATATCTGTGTATTCTACCTGGTTGCTTCGAGGAAAGGGGGGGGGGCTTGAACATAAACATGTAAATTAGCATTACTTTGTAGAAAGAATTAAGGCTTATAATTTTAAAAACGTCAAGAAGAGTTGCTTGTGATATGAAAGTCAAGATCATTTTATAAAGAATGCAAAACATAAAAGAGAAAAGGGGGGGTGTGTAAAGATGGCAATGTCTTCTTCAGTTGACAAAAATAGGGGCGAATAAAATGCACACACATATCATATACAACCGTTTTTATTTAATATAAACTCGTTTCCATGGCAACGGCAAGGTTTTTCTGGCCTAATCAAAATCACCCAGTAGGTTTTAACTCTACACCAGTTCCTACGTGAATGAGCACTGAGCAGTCCCCGCAAACTATATATACGGGGGAAAAATCAATATTTTGTAGTGTTTAAGAAACGTTGGTCCTACGTTTTCGGAAATTCTAAGATATTTAAAGATATCTAATTCCTTCTTAATCCTATCAGGAAACTGGTAATACGTAAAATCTTCAAAGAGGGGCCTTTACATACCCTATGAATATTACAGAAAAAAGAAGTTAGAAAGACGAAGAAATAGAAAAAAAATCGACTTTTTAATCCAATTTCTGTGACGACCGGAAGTAATGACGACGGAAAGAATATTCATGGTGACATCTACAAGTCATTATCTATGATATCTGACAAAGTTAACTTTCATATCTTAAGCTGTTCTGGAGAAATGGAGCGGACATAGTCCTTTACCAAATTTCGTCTATACAATAATATTAAGAATATAACAGAATGCGGTGTAAGGTTCACGTCAAAACATGGTTGACGCAAAACAATTCCTGAATTTTCCCCTTCAATTCGAGCATTTCTGCATTGGACAGGGCTGATGGTTGTTTATGAGATGAAAAACTATGTGTAAACTTTCTTAGTTTAGCGGAATCATGAACATTTTCGGCGTGATGAATAATTTGTTTACAGTAGTGATGAGGCTTTCGCGCACCTGCAGGAGCGGATCCAAGGATTTACAAATGAATAAAATTTAATAGAAATGAAGTTTTAATACTTTTAAATATTATTTAATGAAATTATTAATATGCAAGTAATAGATATAGAAGAAAACGCGCAATGCTAATGAATGCAGCTGACAATCACTACTTTCTAAAGATAAATTAATTCTAAATAAAATAATTATAAATTCTAAAGACAAAACAGAAGAAGAATGAATGGTAGTAAAATATCAAATCACATCAGGGGAACCGAACTTTATTAATGAAACTCTTAAGAAGTTCCTTATAAGTTGTGAATTTTATATCTGTGTATTCTACCTGGTTGCTTCGAGGAAAGGGGGGGGGGGCTTGAACATAAACATGTAAATTAGCATTACTTTGTAGAAAGAATTAAGGCTTATAATTTTAAAAACGTCAAGAAGAGTTGCTTGTGATATGAAAGTCAAGATCATTTTATAAAGAATGCAAAACATAAAAGAGAAAAAGGGGGGGGGGTGTAAAGATGGCAATGTCTTCTTCAGTTGACAAAAATAGGGGCGAATAAAATGCACACACATATCATATACAACCGTTTTTATTTAATATAAACTCGTTTCCATGGCAACGGCAAGGTTTTTCTGGCCTATCAAAATCACCCAGTAGGTTTTAACTTTACACCAGTTCCTACGTGAATGAGCACTGAGCAGTCCCCGCAAACTATATATACGGGGGAAAAATCAATATTTTGTAGTGTTTAAGAAACGTTGGTCCTACGTTTTCGGAAATTCTAAGATATTTAAAGATATCTAATTCCTTCTTAATCCTATCAGGAAACTGGTAATACGTAAAATCTTCAAAGAGGGGCCTTTACATACCCTATGAATATTACAGAAAAAAGAAGTTAGAAAGACGAAGAAATAGAAAAAAATCGACTTTTTAATCCAATTTCTGTGACGACCGGAAGTATTGACGACGGAAAAAATGTTCATGGTGACATCTACAAGTCATTATCTATGATATTTGACAGAGTTAACTTTCATATCTTAAGCTGTTCTGGAGAAATGGAGCGGACAAAGTTCTTTACAAAATTTCGTCTATACAATAATATTAAGAATACTAGATACTTATTGCCTAGGCAATAACAGGTCTTCCGTTTTCTTGATTCTTTTGTCAACTGTTCTGAAAAAAAAGCAGAAAATGCAAAAAAAAAAAAAAAAAAAAAAAAAAAAGTTCTCCCAGCATGGATCGAACTCAAAACCTTCGGGTTATAAGACCTGTGCGCTAACCACTAGACCACGTATTCCGATGAAGATGGAGGTAGTAAATTAATTGTTTAAGAATAAATAGGAATAAAAGCACGTGTTCTTTTGTTTGTTATGGAATGTAGTGATCAGTATTGAATAGATTGAGAAACACGATTGGTGTATAATGCAAATGCAGATTGTCGGCTTAAAAAATTATTTGAGTTGGTCTATATTTGGAATGCATTGAATTAATCATTCAGAGCCTATGATGCATTAGAACTGCAGTGTCGAGACTTTGTTTACAAATATATGAAAATGTCGGATCGGGTTCGGATGTGACTGAATATCCTGAAATAATAGGTAAGCATCTCTGTGTGGATTGAATTAAATGTAAGTAGCATGAATCAAAATTTCAGATATGCATTTTAGAAAGAAAAATGTGCCAATGAGAGAGTGAAAATTTATTTGCTGGGAAAAAATCGCTGTTTTCGACATTCATTCGATTAATATTAATTCTAAATAAAATTGAAATAAATTCCACATACTAGAGAAAGCAAGAATGCTTGGTGTTAAAATATCATATCATATCAAGAGAATCGAGTGCTATTCATAACAACTGAAGAAATAAGCGAGAAAAGCTTTAATTAATTTTTATGTTCATCAGCACCTAAATTTCAGATACGAAAAAAAGATGTAGTGTTTGCCGTTAACATTCATAATTTCTATATACTTCAGAGATTCACTGTCAAATTTTCAGGAAACTTTCTTTCAGGTATCTTCTGCAAAACCCCGAAATTTTATGTCGATCCGAGGTGTTGTATGAGTTCTAGAGAAATATTCTAGGCTGATATTAATCTGATTTTTTTTTTTTTTTTGATTTTTTTGGGGAAGGGGAGGGGAGAAAGAGGAGTAAATTTATTATTGATTCTGACCTTTTGGTCAAAAGTCAAGGTCATCAAAGTTCAAGGTCAAGATCAAAGGTTAAGATCAAAGGTCAAGGTCATGAGAAAATCCCGGAAATAAATTTACTTTCTATGTTTTTTTTTTACTTCATCAAGACTGAAATTACTCCAAACAAATAAAATGTTCATTCTACACCTAAATTATTCACAACTGATCATCCCTAAAAGTTTCCATGAAAAACTACTCATGTTTGAAACAACGTCCGGTTTTTAGGCCGGCACTCCCAGTGAAAATGATTTGCATGGTTTTAGTCTATCTAACATCTGCATTAGCCAAACATTTCTGTAAAAAGAAAACAAAACTTGGAAAATTCACTTTTTTTGCATCGCTTCCGGTCACGACGGAAACTGACGGCAACGTACGATTTTCACATGATGTAGAAAAACTGGTGACTGACTATCAGTCCTGAAAGTTTTAGACTTCAGTCGTTTACTGGTGCTGAGCAATTAGGTGAATAAAATCTCAATTTGAGGGCAGGAAAATACGCAACCGGAAGTGAATTATACTAAGATGTTTGACGTCAATTTAGACATCTGCAGTCTCAATAACATATATAAAAATCATTTAAAGAACTCTATCTATAAGCGATATGTATGGGAAAATCCAAAAACCCTATGATGTAGTTTTTCTCTTATAACCGGAAGTTGTTGTTTTTTGTTTCGGGTGGAACCAACACATATCAAAACTGTGAAAAAGATACAATTATATGATGCAAGTCTTATTCCAAAAGAGAATAGTTGAAATTTTCGATTTCTTTGATCACTTCCTGTGACGACCGGAAGTGACGATTGACGCTCTTAACCCAAATGATTTTGTCTACTCCTCAGGGTCTATTACTCATAAAAGTTTGGTGTCAAAATCTCTTACCGTTTCTGAGATCTCACTCCGAAAATTTCTCATTTTACGGACACCTAAACGCGCGACCGGAAGTGAATTTTACAAAGATTTTTGACGTTACTCTAGACATTTGCAGTCCTAATAACATAAGTAAAAATCAGTTCAAATACGTCATCTATAAAAAATATTTATGGGAAAGAAAAATACCCAAATTATGTAGTTTTTCTCTTATAACCGGAAGTTGTCGTTTTTGTTTCCGGTGGGACTGACATATTTCAAAACTACAAATGAAATGCAATAACGTGATGCAAAAAAAGATTCAAAAAAGAAAAGTTGAAATTTTCGATTTCTATTATCACTTCCTGTGACAACCGGAAGTGACGGCTGACGCTCTTATCCCAAATGGTTTTGCCTACTCCTCAAGATCTATTAACCATTAGAGTTTGGTGTCTTAATCTCTTACCGTTTTTGAGATATGACTGGGACAAAATATTTTTTAAAAAGACGGAAATCGGAGATATCTGACGACCGGAAGTGAATTTTGAAAAAATGAAAAAAACGCCTGGGGGTATTTTCATTCTCTATCATTCCTGAAAATTTCAAGAAAATCCGTCCAGCCATCTCTGAGAAATCGCTCCGACAAGGAAAGGGGAAAAAAAAAATAATAATAAAAAGAAACAGTAGAATCACTATAAGGTCTTCCGTCTGAAACGGAAGACCTTAATAACAGAATGCGGTGTAAGGTTCACGTCAAAACATGGTTGACGCAAAACAATTCCTGAATTTTCCCCTTCAATTCGAGCATTTCTGCATTGGACAGGGCTGATGGTTGTTTATGAGATGAAAAACTATGTGTAAACTTTCTTAGTTTAGCGGAATCATGAACATTTTCGGCGTGATGAATAATTTGTTTACAGTAGTGATGAGGCTTTCGCGCACCTGCAGGAGCGGATCCAAGGATTTACAAATGAATAAAATTTAATAGAAATGAAGTTTTAATACTTTTAAATATTATTTAATGAAATTATTAATATGCAAGTAATAGATATAGAAGAAAACGCGCAATGCTAATGAATGCAGCTGACAATCACTACTTTCTAAAGATAAATTAATTCTAAATAAAATAATTATAAATTCTAAAGACAAAACAGAAGAAGAATGAATGGTAGTAAAATATCAAATCACATCAGGGGAACCGAACTTTATTAATGAAACTCTTAAGAAGTTCCTTATAAGTTGTGAATTTTATATCTGTGTATTCTACCTGGTTGCTTCGAGGAAAGGGGGGGGGGGGGCTTGAACATAAACATGTAAATTAGCATTACTTTGTAGAAAGAATTAAGGCTTATAATTTTAAAAACGTCAAGAAGAGTTGCTTGTGATATGAAAGTCAAGATCATTTTATAAAGAATGCAAAACATAAAAGAGAAAAAGGGGGGGGGGTGTAAAGATGGCAATGTCTTCTTCAGTTGACAAAAATAGGGGCGAATAAAATGCACACACATATCATATACAACCGTTTTTATTTAATATAAACTCGTTTCCATGGCAACGGCAAGGTTTTTCTGGCCTATCAAAATCACCCAGTAGGTTTTAACTTTACACCAGTTCCTACGTGAATGAGCACTGAGCAGTCCCCGCAAACTATATATACGGGGGAAAAATCAATATTTTGTAGTGTTTAAGAAACGTTGGTCCTACGTTTTCGGAAATTCTAAGATATTTAAAGATATCTAATTCCTTCTTAATCCTATCAGGAAACTGGTAATACGTAAAATCTTCAAAGAGGGGCCTTTACATACCCTATGAATATTACAGAAAAAAGAAGTTAGAAAGACGAAGAAATAGAAAAAAATCGACTTTTTAATCCAATTTCTGTGACGACCGGAAGTAATGACGACGGAAAGAATATTCATGGTGACATCTACAAGTCATTATCTATGATATCTGACAAAGTTAACTTTCATATCTTAAGCTGTTCTGGAGAAATGGAGCGGACATAGTCCTTTACCAAATTTCGTCTATACAATAATATTAAGAATATAACAGAATGCGGTGTAAGGTTCACGTCAAAACATGGTTGACGCAAAACAATTCCTGAATTTTCCCCTTCAATTCGAGCATTTCTGCATTGGACAGGGCTGATGGTTGTTTATGAGATGAAAAACTATGTGTAAACTTTCTTAGTTTAGCGGAATCATGAACATTTTCGGCGTGATGAATAATTTGTTTACAGTAGTGATGAGGCTTTCGCGCACCTGCAGGAGCGGATCCAAGGATTTACAAATGAATAAAATTTAATAGAAATGAAGTTTTAATACTTTTAAATATTATTTAATGAAATTATTAATATGCAAGTAATAGATATAGAAGAAAACGCGCAATGCTAATGAATGCAGCTGACAATCACTACTTTCTAAAGATAAATTAATTCTAAATAAAATAATTATAAATTCTAAAGACAAAACAGAAGAAGAATGAATGGTAGTAAAATATCAAATCACATCAGGGGAACCGAACTTTATTAATGAAACTCTTAAGAAGTTCCTTATAAGTTGTGAATTTTATATCTGTGTATTCTACCTGGTTGCTTCGAGGAAAGGGGGGGGGGCTTGAACATAAACATGTAAATTAGCATTACTTTGTAGAAAGAATTAAGGCTTATAATTTTAAAAACGTCAAGAAGAGTTGCTTGTGATATGAAAGTCAAGATCATTTTATAAAGAATGCAAAACATAAAAGAGAAAAGGGGGGGTGTGTAAAGATGGCAATGTCTTCTTCAGTTGACAAAAATAGGGGCGAATAAAATGCACACACATATCATATACAACCGTTTTTATTTAATATAAACTCGTTTCCATGGCAACGGCAAGGTTTTTCTGGCCTAATCAAAATCACCCAGTAGGTTTTAACTCTACACCAGTTCCTACGTGAATGAGCACTGAGCAGTCCCCGCAAACTATATATACGGGGGAAAAATCAATATTTTGTAGTGTTTAAGAAACGTTGGTCCTACGTTTTCGGAAATTCTAAGATATTTAAAGATATCTAATTCCTTCTTAATCCTATCAGGAAACTGGTAATACGTAAAATCTTCAAAGAGGGGCCTTTACATACCCTATGAATATTACAGAAAAAAGAAGTTAGAAAGACGAAGAAATAGAAAAAAAATCGACTTTTTAATCCAATTTCTGTGACGACCGGAAGTAATGACGACGGAAAGAATATTCATGGTGACATCTACAAGTCATTATCTATGATATCTGACAAAGTTAACTTTCATATCTTAAGCTGTTCTGGAGAAATGGAGCGGACATAGTCCTTTACCAAATTTCGTCTATACAATAATATTAAGAATATAACAGAATGCGGTGTAAGGTTCACGTCAAAACATGGTTGACGCAAAACAATTCCTGAATTTTCCCCTTCAATTCGAGCATTTCTGCATTGGACAGGGCTGATGGTTGTTTATGAGATGAAAAACTATGTGTAAACTTTCTTAGTTTAGCGGAATCATGAACATTTTCGGCGTGATGAATAATTTGTTTACAGTAGTGATGAGGCTTTCGCGCACCTGCAGGAGCGGATCCAAGGATTTACAAATGAATAAAATTTAATAGAAATGAAGTTTTAATACTTTTAAATATTATTTAATGAAATTATTAATATGCAAGTAATAGATATAGAAGAAAACGCGCAATGCTAATGAATGCAGCTGACAATCACTACTTTCTAAAGATAAATTAATTCTAAATAAAATAATTATAAATTCTAAAGACAAAACAGAAGAAGAATGAATGGTAGTAAAATATCAAATCACATCAGGGGAACCGAACTTTATTAATGAAACTCTTAAGAAGTTCCTTATAAGTTGTGAATTTTATATCTGTGTATTCTACCTGGTTGCTTCGAGGAAAGGGGGGGGGGGGGCTTGAACATAAACATGTAAATTAGCATTACTTTGTAGAAAGAATTAAGGCTTATAATTTTAAAAACGTCAAGAAGAGTTGCTTGTGATATGAAAGTCAAGATCATTTTATAAAGAATGCAAAACATAAAAGAGAAAAAGGGGGGGTGTGTAAAGATGGCAATGTCTTCTTCAGTTGACAAAAATAGGGGCGAATAAAATGCACACACATATCATATACAACCGTTTTTATTTAATATAAACTCGTTTCCATGGCAACGGCAAGGTTTTTCTGGCCTATCAAAATCACCCAGTAGGTTTTAACTTTACACCAGTTCCTACGTGAATGAGCACTGAGCAGTCCCCGCAAACTATATATACGGGGGAAAAATCAATATTTTGTAGTGTTTAAGAAACGTTGGTCCTACGTTTTCGGAAATTCTAAGATATTTAAAGATATCTAATTCCTTCTTAATCCTATCAGGAAACTGGTAATACGTAAAATCTTCAAAGAGGGGCCTTTACATACCCTATGAATATTACAGAAAAAAGAAGTTAGAAAGACGAAGAAATAGAAAAAAATCGACTTTTTAATCCAATTTCTGTGACGACCGGAAGTAATGACGACGGAAAGAATATTCATGGTGACATCTACAAGTCATTATCTATGATATCTGACAAAGTTAACTTTCATATCTTAAGCTGTTCTGGAGAAATGGAGCGGACATAGTCCTTTACCAAATTTCGTCTATACAATAATATTAAGAATATAACAGAATGCGGTGTAAGGTTCACGTCAAAACATGGTTGACGCAAAACAATTCCTGAATTTTCCCCTTCAATTCGAGCATTTCTGCATTGGACAGGGCTGATGGTTGTTTATGAGATGAAAAACTATGTGTAAACTTTCTTAGTTTAGCGGAATCATGAACATTTTCGGCGTGATGAATAATTTGTTTACAGTAGTGATGAGGCTTTCGCGCACCTGCAGGAGCGGATCCAAGGATTTACAAATGAATAAAATTTAATAGAAATGAAGTTTTAATACTTTTAAATATTATTTAATGAAATTATTAATATGCAAGTAATAGATATAGAAGAAAACGCGCAATGCTAATGAATGCAGCTGACAATCACTACTTTCTAAAGATAAATTAATTCTAAATAAAATAATTATAAATTCTAAAGACAAAACAGAAGAAGAATGAATGGTAGTAAAATATCAAATCACATCAGGGGAACCGAACTTTATTAATGAAACTCTTAAGAAGTTCCTTATAAGTTGTGAATTTTATATCTGTGTATTCTACCTGGTTGCTTCGAGGAAAGGGGGGGGGGCTTGAACATAAACATGTAAATTAGCATTACTTTGTAGAAAGAATTAAGGCTTATAATTTTAAAAACGTCAAGAAGAGTTGCTTGTGATATGAAAGTCAAGATCATTTTATAAAGAATGCAAAACATAAAAGAGAAAAAGGGGGGGGGGGGTGTAAAGATGGCAATGTCTTCTTCAGTTGACAAAAATAGGGGCGAATAAAATGCACACACATATCATATAAAACCGTTTTTATTTAATATAAACTCGTTTCCATGGCAACGGCAAGGTTTTTCTGGCCTATCAAAATCACCCAGTAGGTTTTAACTTTACACCAGTTCCTACGTGAATGAGCACTGAGCAGTCCCCGCAAACTATATATACGGGGGAAAAATCAATATTTTGTAGTGTTTAAGAAACGTTGGTCCTACGTTTTCGGAAATTCTAAGATATTTAAAGATATCTAATTCCTTCTTAATCCTATCAGGAAACTGGTAATACGTAAAATCTTCAAAGAGGGGCCTTTACATACCCTATGAATATTACAGAAAAAAGAAGTTAGAAAGACGAAGAAATAGAAAAAAATCGACTTTTTAATCCAATTTCTGTGACGACCGGAAGTAATGACGACGGAAAGAATATTCATGGTGACATCTACAAGTCATTATCTATGATATCTGACAAAGTTAACTTTCATATCTTAAGCTGTTCTGGAGAAATGGAGCGGACATAGTCCTTTACCAAATTTCGTCTATACAATAATATTAAGAATATAACAGAATGCGGTGTAAGGTTCACGTCAAAACATGGTTGACGCAAAACAATTCCTGAATTTTCCCCTTCAATTCGAGCATTTCTGCATTGGACAGGGCTGATGGTTGTTTATGAGATGAAAAACTATGTGTAAACTTTCTTAGTTTAGCGGAATCATGAACATTTTCGGCGTGATGAATAATTTGTTTACAGTAGTGATGAGGCTTTCGCGCACCTGCAGGAGCGGATCCAAGGATTTACAAATGAATAAAATTTAATAGAAATGAAGTTTTAATACTTTTAAATATTATTTAATGAAATTATTAATATGCAAGTAATAGATATAGAAGAAAACGCGCAATGCTAATGAATGCAGCTGACAATCACTACTTTCTAAAGATAAATTAATTCTAAATAAAATAATTATAAATTCTAAAGACAAAACAGAAGAAGAATGAATGGTAGTAAAATATCAAATCACATCAGGGGAACCGAACTTTATTAATGAAACTCTTAAGAAGTTCCTTATAAGTTGTGAATTTTATATCTGTGTATTCTACCTGGTTGCTTCGAGGAAAGGGGGGGGGGGGGGCTTGAACATAAACATGTAAATTAGCATTACTTTGTAGAAAGAATTAAGGCTTATAATTTTAAAAACGTCAAGAAGAGTTGCTTGTGATATGAAAGTCAAGATCATTTTATAAAGAATGCAAAACATAAAAGAGAAAAAGGGGGGGGGTGTAAAGATGGCAATGTCTTCTTCAGTTGACAAAAATAGGGGCGAATAAAATGCACACACATATCATATACAACCGTTTTTATTTAATATAAACTCGTTTCCATGGCAACGGCAAGGTTTTTCTGGCCTATCAAAATCACCCAGTAGGTTTTAACTTTACACCAGTTCCTACGTGAATGAGCACTGAGCAGTCCCCGCAAACTATATATACGGGGGAAAAATCAATATTTTGTAGTGTTTAAGAAACGTTGGTCCTACGTTTTCGGAAATTCTAAGATATTTAAAGATATCTAATTCCTTCTTAATCCTATCAGGAAACTGGTAATACGTAAAATCTTCAAAGAGGGGCCTTTACATACCCTATGAATATTACAGAAAAAAGAAGTTAGAAAGACGAAGAAATAGAAAAAAATCGACTTTTTAATCCAATTTCTGTGACGACCGGAAGTAATGACGACGGAAAGAATATTCATGGTGACATCTACAAGTCATTATCTATGATATCTGACAAAGTTAACTTTCATATCTTAAGCTGTTCTGGAGAAATGGAGCGGACATAGTCCTTTACCAAATTTCATCTATACAATAATATTAAGAATACTAGAAACTCATTACTAGTAATGAGAAGGTCTTCCGTTATACGACTTCCTGTTTGCATGAACATGTCTTTTCCAACGTCGGTATTAGCCTAAAACTTATGTAGAAACCAAATAACTTAAAATATACTTTTTTGCTTCGTTTCCTCTCACGACCGGAAGTAATGACGACACACGATTTTTACACCAAGCAAATGAACTGATGACTGACTATAAGTCCTGAAAGTTTTAGAGTTCAGTCTTTTACTGTTGCCGAACAATTGTGAGAACAAATTCTAATTTTGAGGACAAGAAAACACACGACCGGAAGTGAACTGAATAAAAATCTCTGAATTTTCTCTTGACTTTTGCAGTATCTACAGCATATGTAAAAAAAAAAAAAAAAAAAAAAAAAAAAAAAAACATTTCAATTACTTATCTATAAGTGATATTTATGAGAAAGCTAAACCACGATATAACGTAGTTTATCTTTTAAAACCGGAAGTTTAAAGTTTTTTTCCGGTGGAATTTAACATATTTTAAAACAGCGAAAGGGAAGCAATAAAGTGATGAAAATTTTAATTTTAAAAAGAAAAGTTGAAATTTTCGATTTCTTCGATCACTTCCTGTGATGACCGGAAATGACGGCTGACGCTTTTAACCCTATGTGTTTTGCCTTCTCACCAAGTTTTATTACTCCTACAAGTTTGGTGTTTTACTTTCATGCCGTTTCCGAGATCTCGCTGAAATAACTTTTCATTTTGTGGACAAGAAAACACGCGACCGGAAGTGAATTTTATTAAGATATTTCATGTCAATCTAGACAACTGCAGTCTCAATAACATATATAAAAATCATTTAAAGAACTCTATCTATAAGCGATATGTTGGGGGAAATTCAAAACCCCTATTATGTAGTTTTTCTCTTAAAACCGAAAGTTGTCGTTTTTTGTTTCCGGTGGAACCAAGACATCTCGTAACTGTGAAAAAGATACAATTATATGATGCAAGTCTTATTTCAAAAGAGAAAATTTGAAATTTTCGATTTCTTTGATCACTTCCTGTGACGACCGGAAGTGACGACTGACGCTCTTAAGCCAAATTGTTTTGTCTACTTCTCAAGGTTTAATACTCTTATCAGTTTGGTGTCTAAATCTCTTACCGTTTCTGAGATCTCACTCGGACAAGTTCTCATTTTGCGGACATTTAAACGCGCGACCGGAAGTGAATTTTACAAAGATATTTGACGTTACTCTAGACATTTGCAGTCTTGATAACATATTCAAAAATCAGTTCAAATACATTATGTATAAAAAATATTTATGGGAAAGTAAAATACTCAAATTATGCAGTTTTTCACTTATAGCCGGAAGTTGACGTTTTTGGTTCCGGTAAGACTAACATATTTCGAATCTACAAATAAGATGCAACAATGTAATGAAAGAAAAAAATCAAAAAAGAAAAGTTGAAAATTTCGATTTCTTTGATCACTTCCTGTGACGACCGGAAGTGACGGCTGACGCTCTTAACCCAAATGGTTTTGCCTACTCCTCAAGATCTATTAACCGTATAGGTTTGGTGTCTTAATCTCTTACCTTTTCTGAGATATGACTGGGACAAAATATTTTTGAAAAAAACGGAAATCGGACATATCTGACGACCGGAAGTGAATTTTGAAAAAATGAAAAAAACGCCTAGGGGTATTTTCATTCTCTATCATCCCTGAAAATTTCAAGAAAATCCGTCCAGCCATCTCTGAGAAAACGCTCCGACAAGAAAAGGGGAAAAAAAAAATAATAATAAAAAGAAACAGTAGAATCACTATAAGGTCTTCCGTCTGAAACGGAAGACCTTAATAACAGAATGCGGTGTAAGGTTCACGTCAAAACATGGTTGACGCAAAACAATTCCTGAATTTTCCCCTTCAATTCGAGCATTTCTGCATTGGACAGGGCTGATGGTTGTTTATGAGATGAAAAACTATGTGTAAACTTTCTTAGTTTAGCGGAATCATGAACATTTTCGGCGTGATGAATAATTTGTTTACAGTAGTGATGAGGCTTTCGCGCACCTGCAGGAGCGGATCCAAGGATTTACAAATGAATAAAATTTAATAGAAATGAAGTTTTAATACTTTTAAATATTATTTAATGAAATTATTAATATGCAAGTAATAGATATAGAAGAAAACGCGCAATGCTAATGAATGCAGCTGACAATCACTACTTTCTAAAGATAAATTAATTCTAAATAAAATAATTATAAATTCTAAAGACAAAACAGAAGAAGAATGAATGGTAGTAAAATATCAAATCACATCAGGGGAACCGAACTTTATTAATGAAACTCTTAAGAAGTTCCTTATAAGTTGTGAATTTTATATCTGTGTATTCTACCTGGTTGCTTCGAGGAAAGGGGGGGGGGGGCTTGAACATAAACATGTAAATTAGCATTACTTTGTAGAAAGAATTAAGGCTTATAATTTTAAAAACGTCAAGAAGAGTTGCTTGTGATATGAAAGTCAAGATCATTTTATAAAGAATGCAAAACATAAAAGAGAAAAAGGGGGGGGGGGTGTAAAGATGGCAATGTCTTCTTCAGTTGACAAAAATAGGGGCGAATAAAATGCACACACATATCATATACAACCGTTTTTATTTAATATAAACTCGTTTCCATGGCAACGGCAAGGTTTTTCTGGCCTATCAAAATCACCCAGTAGGTTTTAACTTTACACCAGTTCCTACGTGAATGAGCACTGAGCAGTCCCCGCAAACTATATATACGGGGGAAAAATCAATATTTTGTAGTGTTTAAGAAACGTTGGTCCTACGTTTTCGGAAATTCTAAGATATTTAAAGATATCTAATTCCTTCTTAATCCTATCAGGAAACTGGTAATACGTAAAATCTTCAAAGAGGGGCCTTTACATACCCTATGAATATTACAGAAAAAAGAAGTTAGAAAGACGAAGAAATAGAAAAAAATCGACTTTTTAATCCAATTTCTGTGACGACCGGAAGTAATGACGACGGAAAGAATATTCATGGTGACATCTACAAGTCATTATCTATGATATCTGACAAAGTTAACTTTCATATCTTAAGCTGTTCTGGAGAAATGGAGCGGACATAGTCCTTTACCAAATTTCGTCTATACAATAATATTAAGAATATAACAGAATGCGGTGTAAGGTTCACGTCAAAACATGGTTGACGCAAAACAATTCCTGAATTTTCCCCTTCAATTCGAGCATTTCTGCATTGGACAGGGCTGATGGTTGTTTATGAGATGAAAAACTATGTGTAAACTTTCTTAGTTTAGCGGAATCATGAACATTTTCGGCGTGATGAATAATTTGTTTACAGTAGTGATGAGGCTTTCGCGCACCTGCAGGAGCGGATCCAAGGATTTACAAATGAATAAAATTTAATAGAAATGAAGTTTTAATACTTTTAAATATTATTTAATGAAATTATTAATATGCAAGTAATAGATATAGAAGAAAACGCGCAATGCTAATGAATGCAGCTGACAATCACTACTTTCTAAAGATAAATTAATTCTAAATAAAATAATTATAAATTCTAAAGACAAAACAGAAGAAGAATGAATGGTAGTAAAATATCAAATCACATCAGGGGAACCGAACTTTATTAATGAAACTCTTAAGAAGTTCCTTATAAGTTGTGAATTTTATATCTGTGTATTCTACCTGGTTGCTTCGAGGAAAGGGGGGGGGGGCTTGAACATAAACATGTAAATTAGCATTACTTTGTAGAAAGAATTAAGGCTTATAATTTTAAAAACGTCAAGAAGAGTTGCTTGTGATATGAAAGTCAAGATCATTTTATAAAGAATGCAAAACATAAAAGAGAAAAAGGGGGGGGGGGTGTAAAGATGGCAATGTCTTCTTCAGTTGACAAAAATAGGGGCGAATAAAATGCACACACATATCATATACAACCGTTTTTATTTAATATAAACTCGTTTCCATGGCAACGGCAAGGTTTTTCTGGCCTATCAAAATCACCCAGTAGGTTTTAACTTTACACCAGTTCCTACGTGAATGAGCACTGAGCAGTCCCCGCAAACTATATATACGGGGGAAAAATCAATATTTTGTAGTGTTTAAGAAACGTTGGTCCTACGTTTTCGGAAATTCTAAGATATTTAAAGATATCTAATTCCTTCTTAATCCTATCAGGAAACTGGTAATACGTAAAATCTTCAAAGAGGGGCCTTTACATACCCTATGAATATTACAGAAAAAAGAAGTTAGAAAGACGAAGAAATAGAAAAAAATCGACTTTTTAATCCAATTTCTGTGACGACCGGAAGTAATGACGACGGAAAGAATATTCATGGTGACATCTACAAGTCATTATCTATGATATCTGACAAAGTTAACTTTCATATCTTAAGCTGTTCTGGAGAAATGGAGCGGACATAGTCCTTTACCAAATTTCGTCTATACAATAATATTAAGAATATAACAGAATGCGGTGTAAGGTTCACGTCAAAACATGGTTGACGCAAAACAATTCCTGAATTTTCCCCTTCAATTCGAGCATTTCTGCATTGGACAGGGCTGATGGTTGTTTATGAGATGAAAAACTATGTGTAAACTTTCTTAGTTTAGCGGAATCATGAACATTTTCGGCGTGATGAATAATTTGTTTACAGTAGTGATGAGGCTTTCGCGCACCTGCAGGAGCGGATCCAAGGATTTACAAATGAATAAAATTTAATAGAAATGAAGTTTTAATACTTTTAAATATTATTTAATGAAATTATTAATATGCAAGTAATAGATATAGAAGAAAACGCGCAATGCTAATGAATGCAGCTGACAATCACTACTTTCTAAAGATAAATTAATTCTAAATAAAATAATTATAAATTCTAAAGACAAAACAGAAGAAGAATGAATGGTAGTAAAATATCAAATCACATCAGGGGAACCGAACTTTATTAATGAAACTCTTAAGAAGTTCCTTATAAGTTGTGAATTTTATATCTGTGTATTCTACCTGGTTGCTTCGAGGAAAGGGGGGGGGGGCTTGAACATAAACATGTAAATTAGCATTACTTTGTAGAAAGAATTAAGGCTTATAATTTTAAAAACGTCAAGAAGAGTTGCTTGTGATATGAAAGTCAAGATCATTTTATAAAGAATGCAAAACATAAAAGAGAAAAAGGGGGGGGGGGTGTAAAGATGGCAATGTCTTCTTCAGTTGACAAAAATAGGGGCGAATAAAATGCACACACATATCATATACAACCGTTTTTATTTAATATAAACTCGTTTCCATGGCAACGGCAAGGTTTTTCTGGCCTATCAAAATCACCCAGTAGGTTTTAACTTTACACCAGTTCCTACGTGAATGAGCACTGAGCAGTCCCCGCAAACTATATATACGGGGGAAAAATCAATATTTTGTAGTGTTTAAGAAACGTTGGTCCTACGTTTTCGGAAATTCTAAGATATTTAAAGATATCTAATTCCTTCTTAATCCTATCAGGAAACTGGTAATACGTAAAATCTTCAAAGAGGGGCCTTTACATACCCTATGAATATTACAGAAAAAAGAAGTTAGAAAGACGAAGAAATAGAAAAAAATCGACTTTTTAATCCAATTTCTGTGACGACCGGAAGTAATGACGACGGAAAGAATATTCATGGTGACATCTACAAGTCATTATCTATGATATCTGACAAAGTTAACTTTCATATCTTAAGCTGTTCTGGAGAAATGGAGCGGACATAGTCCTTTACCAAATTTCGTCTATACAATAATATTAAGAATATAACAGAATGCGGTGTAAGGTTCACGTCAAAACATGGTTGACGCAAAACAATTCCTGAATTTTCCCCTTCAATTCGAGCATTTCTGCATTGGACAGGGCTGATGGTTGTTTATGAGATGAAAAACTATGTGTAAACTTTCTTAGTTTAGCGGAATCATGAACATTTTCGGCGTGATGAATAATTTGTTTACAGTAGTGATGAGGCTTTCGCGCACCTGCAGGAGCGGATCCAAGGATTTACAAATGAATAAAATTTAATAGAAATGAAGTTTTAATACTTTTAAATATTATTTAATGAAATTATTAATATGCAAGTAATAGATATAGAAGAAAACGCGCAATGCTAATGAATGCAGCTGACAATCACTACTTTCTAAAGATAAATTAATTCTAAATAAAATAATTATAAATTCTAAAGACAAAACAGAAGAAGAATGAATGGTAGTAAAATATCAAATCACATCAGGGGAACCGAACTTTATTAATGAAACTCTTAAGAAGTTCCTTATAAGTTGTGAATTTTATATCTGTGTATTCTACCTGGTTGCTTCGAGGAAAGGGGGGGGGGGGCTTGAACATAAACATGTAAATTAGCATTACTTTGTAGAAAGAATTAAGGCTTATAATTTTAAAAACGTCAAGAAGAGTTGCTTGTGATATGAAAGTCAAGATCATTTTATAAAGAATGCAAAACATAAAAGAGAAAAAGGGGGGGGGGGTGTAAAGATGGCAATGTCTTCTTCAGTTGACAAAAATAGGGGCGAATAAAATGCACACACATATCATATACAACCGTTTTTATTTAATATAAACTCGTTTCCATGGCAACGGCAAGGTTTTTCTGGCCTATCAAAATCACCCAGTAGGTTTTAACTTTACACCAGTTCCTACGTGAATGAGCACTGAGCAGTCCCCGCAAACTATATATACGGGGGAAAAATCAATATTTTGTAGTGTTTAAGAAACGTTGGTCCTACGTTTTCGGAAATTCTAAGATATTTAAAGATATCTAATTCCTTCTTAATCCTATCAGGAAACTGGTAATACGTAAAATCTTCAAAGAGGGGCCTTTACATACCCTATGAATATTACAGAAAAAAGAAGTTAGAAAGACGAAGAAATAGAAAAAAATCGACTTTTTAATCCAATTTCTGTGACGACCGGAAGTAATGACGACGGAAAGAATATTCATGGTGACATCTACAAGTCATTATCTATGATATCTGACAAAGTTAACTTTCATATCTTAAGCTGTTCTGGAGAAATGGAGCGGACATAGTCCTTTACCAAATTTCGTCTATACAATAATATTAAGAATATAACAGAATGCGGTGTAAGGTTCACGTCAAAACATGGTTGACGCAAAACAATTCCTGAATTTTCCCCTTCAATTCGAGCATTTCTGCATTGGACAGGGCTGATGGTTGTTTATGAGATGAAAAACTATGTGTAAACTTTCTTAGTTTAGCGGAATCATGAACATTTTCGGCGTGATGAATAATTTGTTTACAGTAGTGATGAGGCTTTCGCGCACCTGCAGGAGCGGATCCAAGGATTTACAAATGAATAAAATTTAATAGAAATGAAGTTTTAATACTTTTAAATATTATTTAATGAAATTATTAATATGCAAGTAATAGATATAGAAGAAAACGCGCAATGCTAATGAATGCAGCTGACAATCACTACTTTCTAAAGATAAATTAATTCTAAATAAAATAATTATAAATTCTAAAGACAAAACAGAAGAAGAATGAATGGTAGTAAAATATCAAATCACATCAGGGGAACCGAACTTTATTAATGAAACTCTTAAGAAGTTCCTTATAAGTTGTGAATTTTATATCTGTGTATTCTACCTGGTTGCTTCGAGGAAAGGGGGGGGGGGCTTGAACATAAACATGTAAATTAGCATTACTTTGTAGAAAGAATTAAGGCTTATAATTTTAAAAACGTCAAGAAGAGTTGCTTGTGATATGAAAGTCAAGATCATTTTATAAAGAATGCAAAACATAAAAGAGAAAAAGGGGGGGGGGGTGTAAAGATGGCAATGTCTTCTTCAGTTGACAAAAATAGGGGCGAATAAAATGCACACACATATCATATACAACCGTTTTTATTTAATATAAACTCGTTTCCATGGCAACGGCAAGGTTTTTCTGGCCTATCAAAATCACCCAGTAGGTTTTAACTTTACACCAGTTCCTACGTGAATGAGCACTGAGCAGTCCCCGCAAACTATATATACGGGGGAAAAATCAATATTTTGTAGTGTTTAAGAAACGTTGGTCCTACGTTTTCGGAAATTCTAAGATATTTAAAGATATCTAATTCCTTCTTAATCCTATCAGGAAACTGGTAATACGTAAAATCTTCAAAGAGGGGCCTTTACATACCCTATGAATATTACAGAAAAAAGAAGTTAGAAAGACGAAGAAATAGAAAAAAATCGACTTTTTAATCCAATTTCTGTGACGACCGGAAGTAATGACGACGGAAAGAATATTCATGGTGACATCTACAAGTCATTATCTATGATATCTGACAAAGTTAACTTTCATATCTTAAGCTGTTCTGGAGAAATGGAGCGGACATAGTCCTTTACCAAATTTCGTCTATACAATAATATTAAGAATATAACAGAATGCGGTGTAAGGTTCACGTCAAAACATGGTTGACGCAAAACAATTCCTGAATTTTCCCCTTCAATTCGAGCATTTCTGCATTGGACAGGGCTGATGGTTGTTTATGAGATGAAAAACTATGTGTAAACTTTCTTAGTTTAGCGGAATCATGAACATTTTCGGCGTGATGAATAATTTGTTTACAGTAGTGATGAGGCTTTCGCGCACCTGCAGGAGCGGATCCAAGGATTTACAAATGAATAAAATTTAATAGAAATGAAGTTTTAATACTTTTAAATATTATTTAATGAAATTATTAATATGCAAGTAATAGATATAGAAGAAAACGCGCAATGCTAATGAATGCAGCTGACAATCACTACTTTCTAAAGATAAATTAATTCTAAATAAAATAATTATAAATTCTAAAGACAAAACAGAAGAAGAATGAATGGTAGTAAAATATCAAATCACATCAGGGGAACCGAACTTTATTAATGAAACTCTTAAGAAGTTCCTTATAAGTTGTGAATTTTATATCTGTGTATTCTACCTGGTTGCTTCGAGGAAAGGGGGGGGGGGGGCTTGAACATAAACATGTAAATTAGCATTACTTTGTAGAAAGAATTAAGGCTTATAATTTTAAAAACGTCAAGAAGAGTTGCTTGTGATATGAAAGTCAAGATCATTTTATAAAGAATGCAAAACATAAAAGAGAAAAAGGGGGGGGGGGTGTAAAGATGGCAATGTCTTCTTCAGTTGACAAAAATAGGGGCGAATAAAATGCACACACATATCATATACAACCGTTTTTATTTAATATAAACTCGTTTCCATGGCAACGGCAAGGTTTTTCTGGCCTATCAAAATTACCCAGTAGGTTTTAACTTTACACCAGTTCCTACGTGAATGAGCACTGAGCAGTCCCCGCAAACTATATATACGGGGGAAAAATCAATATTTTGTAGTGTTTAAGAAACGTTGGTCCTACGTTTTCGGAAATTCTAAGATATTTAAAGATATCTAATTCCTTCTTAATCCTATCAGGAAACTGGTAATACGTAAAATCTTCAAAGAGGGGCCTTTACATACCCTATGAATATTACAGAAAAAAGAAGTTAGAAAGACGAAGAAATAGAAAAAAATCGACTTTTTAATCCAATTTCTGTGACGACCGGAAGTAATGACGACGGAAAGAATATTCATGGTGACATCTACAAGTCATTATCTATGATATCTGACAAAGTTAACTTTCATATCTTAAGCTGTTCTGGAGAAATGGAGCGGACATAGTCCTTTACCAAATTTCGTCTATACAATAATATTAAGAATATAACAGAATGCGGTGTAAGGTTCACGTCAAAACATGGTTGACGCAAAACAATTCCTGAATTTTCCCCTTCAATTCGAGCATTTCTGCATTGGACAGGGCTGATGGTTGTTTATGAGATGAAAAACTATGTGTAAACTTTCTTAGTTTAGCGGAATCATGAACATTTTCGGCGTGATGAATAATTTGTTTACAGTAGTGATGAGGCTTTCGCGCACCTGCAGGAGCGGATCCAAGGATTTACAAATGAATAAAATTTAATAGAAATGAAGTTTTAATACTTTTAAATATTATTTAATGAAATTATTAATATGCAAGTAATAGATATAGAAGAAAACGCGCAATGCTAATGAATGCAGCTGACAATCACTACTTTCTAAAGATAAATTAATTCTAAATAAAATAATTATAAATTCTAAAGACAAAACAGAAGAAGAATGAATGGTAGTAAAATATCAAATCACATCAGGGGAACCGAACTTTATTAATGAAACTCTTAAGAAGTTCCTTATAAGTTGTGAATTTTATATCTGTGTATTCTACCTGGTTGCTTCGAGGAAAGGGGGGGGGGGCTTGAACATAAACATGTAAATTAGCATTACTTTGTAGAAAGAATTAAGGCTTATAATTTTAAAAACGTCAAGAAGAGTTGCTTGTGATATGAAAGTCAAGATCATTTTATAAAGAATGCAAAACATAAAAGAGAAAAAGGGGGGGGGGTGTAAAGATGGCAATGTCTTCTTCAGTTGACAAAAATAGGGGCGAATAAAATGCACACACATATCATATACAACCGTTTTTATTTAATATAAACTCGTTTCCATGGCAACGGCAAGGTTTTTCTGGCCTATCAAAATCACCCAGTAGGTTTTAACTTTACACCAGTTCCTACGTGAATGAGCACTGAGCAGTCCCCGCAAACTATATATACGGGGGAAAAATCAATATTTTGTAGTGTTTAAGAAACGTTGGTCCTACGTTTTCGGAAATTCTAAGATATTTAAAGATATCTAATTCCTTCTTAATCCTATCAGGAAACTGGTAATACGTAAAATCTTCAAAGAGGGGCCTTTACATACCCTATGAATATTACAGAAAAAAGAAGTTAGAAAGACGAAGAAATAGAAAAAAATCGACTTTTTAATCCAATTTCTGTGACGACCGGAAGTAATGACGACGGAAAGAATATTCATGGTGACATCTACAAGTCATTATCTATGATATCTGACAAAGTTAACTTTCATATCTTAAGCTGTTCTGGAGAAATGGAGCGGACATAGTCCTTTACCAAATTTCGTCTATACAATAATATTAAGAATACTAGAACCTTGTTGCCATGGCAACAAGAAGGTCTTTCGTCCCTTCTTTGTCATAAGAGAAGTTGCTTTCTCACTAAACAATATTTGTTTTGTTTTACATTCCCTTTGACACCTTCACACATAAAATATGATTAAACGTTTATATTGTGAAAATTTATTTTTAGTAACCATATAGCAAAACCGTTCATTGAAATCAAGAACCGATAAGCAGAATTATGTCTCTTTGTGTAGTGTACATATTTGCCAAGTTTTACTGAAATCAGACCAAAACTGTAGGAGGAGTAGCGTTTGAAAGTATTTCACAGAAATTTCTATTTTTAGTAACCATGGCAACATCGTTCATGAAAATCGAAAACCGATAAATAGAATTATGTTTCTTAGTGTAGTCTACTTGTGTGCCAAGTTATACCAAAATCAGAGTAAAACTGTAGGAGTAGTGTTTCGGAAGTATATCACAGAAATTTCTATTTTTCGTCACCATGACGACACCGTTCATCGAAATCAAAAACCGTTAGACAGAATTATGTATCTTAGTGTAGTCTACTTTGTGCCAAGTTATATTTAAATCAGACGAAAACTGTAGGAGGAGTAGCATTTTGAAAAATCGTTTAGAGACAGACAGACGGACGGACGACTGACACCTTATTATCGCATATGCTCTTCTGTCTCTCCGAGTCAGCACCACTCACACATAAGAAACTGATTGACAATTCACTGATGTATTTCGTGAAAGCATATTTTTTTCACATAATGTTCGAGTAGTTTTATTTTGTAAATACACTGTTTATCATTAATTGACAATACCTTTTATGCTTAGCCGCTTTGAGCTCTTAATTATGATGGATCTTGCTCTAAACTAAATGTCATTAAGTTCTTTTTCTCATTTGAAATTGCTTTATGTAATTCTATTAATAATCATCATGAGAAAATAATAAATTCTACAAAAAACAAGTTGGCAAGTCTTCAATTTGTGATACAATTGCATATGTACCTAGCTACATATACATGTGTACCTCATTTATATATATCACAACTGCATATACATGTATGCATTAGTGCAAATGTCAACTGCAAACACTTTATGAAGGACTAAAAAGACACGCCGTTAATGTGACGTCAAACACCGCTGCTCTGATGTCGAAGGACATAGCCCCCCCCCCCCCATTTAAGAAAAAAATTATATTTTGGGCCCCCGAAAAGTGAGTAAACACTCGGACATCCTGGGGATTGAATCCTGGTCGCCTGCGTGAAAATTCAACGCACTTACCATTACGCTATCGAAGACCATCGCTTAAAATTGAAAAATGATAAATATTTAGAGTCTGGGTTAATCAATTTTTTAATAAATTACATAATTAGCATTCTGGTAAGACTCTCTGTTAAACCTGTAAATATCATAGAAAAATAATGAAAAACAAAAAAGTTCAAAAAATTGCCTTTTTTAAATCACTTCCTGTGACGACCGGAAGTGGCGACGACACACGAAATGTTTCGATCACACATCTAGAAACGACATTCTATCATACCTGAAAGTTTCAGACTCCTACCTTTAACAGTTTCTGAGAACATTCACGGACTAGATTTTTAGTGGAAAAAGTGAAAAATCGTAATAATTCCTGACCGGAAGTAATTTTTTCCAAACTTTTTCAATATTTCAAAATGGCATGAGATAACACATCATTCCTGAAAATTTGGCTGAAAATGATTGAGTAGTTTTTGAGATATCGCGATTTGAAAAGGTCAGAAAAATAAAAATGAAAAATAATAATAATAATAATAATAATAAGAAACAGTAGAATCACTATAAGGTCTTCCGTGAAGACGGAAGACCCTAATAACAGAATGCGTGTAAGGGTTCACGTCAAAACATGGCTGACGCAAAACAATTCCTGAATTTTCCCCTTCAATTCGAGCTTTTCTGCATTGGACAGGGCTGATGGTTGTTTATGAGATGATAAACTATGTGTAAACTTTCTTAGTTTAGCGGAATCATGAACATTTTCGGCGTGATGAATAATTTGTTTACAGTAGTGATGAGGCTTTCGCGCACCTGCAGGAGCGGATCCAAGGATTTACAAATTAATAAAATTTAATAGAAATGAAGTTTTAATACTTTAAAATATTATTTATGAACTTATTAATATGCAAGTAATAGATATACAAGAAAACGGCTAATGAATGCAGCTGACAATCACTACTTTCTAAAGATAAATTAATTCTAAATAAAATAATTATAAATTCTATAGACAAAACAGAAGAAGAATGAATGGTAGCAAAATATCAAACCACATCAGGGGAACTGAATTTTATTAGTGAACCTCTTAAGAAGTTCCTTATAAGTTGTATATTTTATATCTGCCTATTCCACCTGGCTGCTTCGAGTGGGGGGGGGGGGGGGGTCTTGAACATAAACATGTAAATTACCATTATTTTGTACAACGAATGAAGCCTTATCATTTTGAAAACTTCAAGAAGAGTTGCTTGTGATATTAAGGTCAAGGTCATTTTATTTAGAATCCAAAACATAAAAGCGAAATTTGCATTCATTACAATAAAAGAGAGAGAGAGGGGGGGGGTCTGTAAAGATGACAATGTCTTCTACAGTTGACAAACTAAAAAAGGGGCAAATAAAATGCACACACATGATATATATCATATACAACCATTTTTATTTAATATTAACTCGTTTCCATGGCAACAGGAAGGTTTTTCTGGCCTATCCCAATCACCAGATAGGTGTTACCTCTATACCTCTTCCTACGTGAATGAGCACTGAGCACTCCCCGCAAACTATATATACGGGGAAAATATCAATATTTTGTAGTGTTTAAGAAACGTTGGTCCTACGTTTTCGGAAATTCTAAGATATTTAAAGATATTTAATTCCTTCTTAATCCTATCAAGGACCTGGTAATACGTAAAATCTTCAAAGAGGGGCCTTTACATACCCTACGAATATTACAGAAAAAAGAAGTCAGAAAGACGAAGAAATTGAAAAAATAGACTTTTTAATCCACTTTCTGTGACGACCGGAAGTATTGACGACGGAAAGAATATTCATGGTGACATCTACAAGTCATTATCTATGATATCTGACAAAGTTAACTTTCATATCTTAAGCTGTTCTGGAGAAATGGAGCGGACATAGTCCTTTACCAAATTTCGTCTATACAATAATATTAAGAATATAACAGAATGCGGTGTAAGGTTCACGTCAAAACATGGCTGACGCAAAACAATTCCTGAATTTTCCCCTTCAATTCGAGCTTTTCTGCATTGGACAGGGCTGATGGTTGTTTATGAGATGATAAACTATGTGTAAACTTTCTTAGTTTAGCGGAATCATGAACATTTTCGGCGTGATGAATAATTTGTTTACAGTAGTGATGAGGCTTTCGCGCACCTGCAGGAGCGGATCCAAGGATTTACAAATTAATAAAATTTAATAGAAATGAAGTTTTAATACTTTAAAATATTATTTATGAACTTATTAATATGCAAGTAATAGATATACAAGAAAACGGCTAATGAATGCAGCTGACAATCACTACTTTCTAAAGATAAATTAATTCTAAATAAAATAATTATAAATTCTATAGACAAAACAGAAGAAGAATGAATGGTAGCAAAATATCAAACCACATCAGGGGAACTGAATTTTATTAGTGAACCTCTTAAGAAGTTCCTTATAAGTTGTATATTTTATATCTGCCTATTCCACCTGGCTGCTTCGAGTGGGGGGGGGGGGGGGTCTTGAACATAAACATGTAAATTACCATTATTTTGTACAACGAATGAAGCCTTATCATTTTGAAAACTTCAAGAAGAGTTGCTTGTGATATTAAGGTCAAGGTCATTTTATTTAGAATCCAAAACATAAAAGCGAAATTTGCATTCATTACAATAAAAGAGAGAGAGAGGGGGGGGGGTCTGTAAAGATGACAATGTCTTCTACAGTTGACAAACTAAAAAAGGGGCAAATAAAATGCACACACATGATATATATCATATACAACCATTTTTATTTAATATTAACTCGTTTCCATGGCAACAGGAAGGTTTTTCTGGCCTATCCCAATCACCAGATAGGTGTTACCTCTATACCTCTTCCTACGTGAATGAGCACTGAGCACTCCCCGCAAACTATATATACGGGGAAAATATCAATATTTTGTAGTGTTTAAGAAACGTTGGTCCTACGTTTTCGGAAATTCTAAGATATTTAAAGATATTTAATTCCTTCTTAATCCTATCAAGGACCTGGTAATACGTAAAATCTTCAAAGAGGGGCCTTTACATACCCTACGAATATTACAGAAAAAAGAAGTCAGAAAGACGAAGAAATTGAAAAAATAGACTTTTTAATCCACTTTCTGTGACGACCGGAAGTATTGACGACGGAAAGAATATTCATGGTGACATCTACAAGTCATTATCTATGATATCTGACAAAGTTAACTTTCATATCTTAAGCTGTTCTGGAGAAATGGAGCGGACATAGTCCTTTACCAAATTTCGTCTATACAATAATATTAAGAATATAACAGAATGCGGTGTAAGGTTCACGTCAAAACATGGCTGACGCAAAACAATTCCTGAATTTTCCCCTTCAATTCGAGCTTTTCTGCATTGGACAGGGCTGATGGTTGTTTATGAGATGATAAACTATGTGTAAACTTTCTTAGTTTAGCGGAATCATGAACATTTTCGGCGTGATGAATAATTTGTTTACAGTAGTGATGAGGCTTTCGCGCACCTGCAGGAGCGGATCCAAGGATTTACAAATTAATAAAATTTAATAGAAATGAAGTTTTAATACTTTAAAATATTATTTATGAACTTATTAATATGCAAGTAATAGATATACAAGAAAACGGCTAATGAATGCAGCTGACAATCACTACTTTCTAAAGATAAATTAATTCTAAATAAAATAATTATAAATTCTATAGACAAAACAGAAGAAGAATGAATGGTAGCAAAATATCAAACCACATCAGGGGAACTGAATTTTATTAGTGAACCTCTTAAGAAGTTCCTTATAAGTTGTATATTTTATATCTGCCTATTCCACCTGGCTGCTTCGAGTGGGGGGGGGGGGGGGGGGTCTTGAACATAAACATGTAAATTACCATTATTTTGTACAACGAATGAAGCCTTATCATTTTGAAAACTTCAAGAAGAGTTGCTTGTGATATTAAGGTCAAGGTCATTTTATTTAGAATCCAAAACATAAAAGCGAAATTTGCATTCATTACAATAAAAGAGAGAGAGAGGGGGGGGGTCTGTAAAGATGACAATGTCTTCTACAGTTGACAAACTAAAAAAGGGGCAAATAAAATGCACACACATGATATATATCATATACAACCATTTTTATTTAATATTAACTCGTTTCCATGGCAACAGGAAGGTTTTTCTGGCCTATCCCAATCACCAGATAGGTGTTACCTCTATACCTCTTCCTACGTGAATGAGCACTGAGCACTCCCCGCAAACTATATATACGGGGAAAATATCAATATTTTGTAGTGTTTAAGAAACGTTGGTCCTACGTTTTCGGAAATTCTAAGATATTTAAAGATATTTAATTCCTTCTTAATCCTATCAAGGACCTGGTAATACGTAAAATCTTCAAAGAGGGGCCTTTACATACCCTACGAATATTACAGAAAAAAGAAGTCAGAAAGACGAAGAAATTGAAAAAATAGACTTTTTAATCCACTTTCTGTGACGACCGGAAGTATTGACGACGGAAAGAATATTCATGGTGACATCTACAAGTCATTATCTATGATATCTGACAAAGTTAACTTTCATATCTTAAGCTGTTCTGGAGAAATGGAGCGGACATAGTCCTTTACCAAATTTCGTCTATACAATAATATTAAGAATATAACAGAATGCGGTGTAAGGTTCACGTCAAAACATGGCTGACGCAAAACAATTCCTGAATTTTCCCCTTCAATTCGAGCTTTTCTGCATTGGACAGGGCTGATGGTTGTTTATGAGATGATAAACTATGTGTAAACTTTCTTAGTTTAGCGGAATCATGAACATTTTCGGCGTGATGAATAATTTGTTTACAGTAGTGATGAGGCTTTCGCGCACCTGCAGGAGCGGATCCAAGGATTTACAAATGAATAAAATTTAATAGAAATGAAGTTTTAATACTTTTAAATATTATTTAATGAAATTATTAATATGCAAGTAATAGATATACAAGAAAACGCGAAATGCTAATGAATGCAGCTGACAATCACTACTCTCTAAAGATAAATTAATTCTAAATAAAATAATTATAAATTCTATAGACAAAACAGAAGAAGAATGAATGGTAGCAAAATATCAAATCACATCAGGGGAACTGAATTTTATTAATGAAACTCTTAGGAAGTTCCTTATAAGTTGTGAATTTTATATCTATGTATTCTACCTGGTTGCTTCGAGGAAAGGGGGGGGAGGGGTCTTGAATATAAAAATTTAAATTACCATTATTTTGTAGAAAGAATTAAGCCTTATGATTTTGAAAACTTCAAGAAGAGTTGCTTGTGATATGAAAGTCAAGGTCATTTTATTAAGAATCCAAAACATTAAAGCGAAAAAGAGGAAAGGGGGGGGGTGTCGGTAAAGAAGACAATGTCTTCTACAATTGACAAAAAAGAGGGGCGAATAAAAAGCGCACACATATCATATACAACCGTTTTTATTTAATATAAACTCGTTTCCATGGCAACAGGAAGGTTTTTCTGGCCTATCCCAATCACCAGGTAGGTTTTACCTCTACACCTCCTCCTACGTGAATGAGCACTGAGCAGTCCCCGCAAACTATATATACGGGGAAAAAAATCAATATTTTGTAGTGCTTAGGAAACGTTGGTCCTACGTTTTCGGAAATTCTAAGATATTTAAAGATATCTAATTCCTTCTTAATCCTATCAAGAAACTGGTAATACGTAAAATCTTCAAAGAGGGGCCTTTACATACCCTATGAATATTACAGAAAAAGGAAGTTAGAAAGACGAAGAAATTAAAAAAATCGACTTTTTAATCCAATTTCTGTGACGACCGGAAGTATTGACGACGGAAAGAATATTCATGGTGACATCTACAAGTCATTATCTATGATATCTGACAGAGTTAACTTTCATATCTTAAGCTGTTCTGGAGAAATGGAGCGGACAAAGGTCCTTTACAAAATGTCGTCTATACAATAATATTAAGAATATAACAGAATGCGTGTAAGGGTTCACGTCAAAACATGGCTGACGCAATACAATTCCTGAATTTTCCCCTTCAATTCGAGCATTTCTGCATTGGACAGGGCTGATGGTTGTTTATGAGATGATAAACTATGTGTAAACTTTCTTAGTTTAGCGGAATCATGAACATTTTCGGCGTGATGAATAATTTGTTTACAGTAGTGATGAGGCTTTCGCGCACCTGCAGGAGCGGATCCAAGGATTTACAAATGAATAAAATTTAATAGAAATGAAGTTTTAATACTTTTAAATATTATTTAATGAAATTATTAATATGCAAGTAATAGATATACAAGAAAACGCGAAATGCTAATGAATGCAGCTGACAATCACTACTCTCTAAAGATAAATTAATTCTAAATAAAATAATTATAAATTCTATAGACAAAACAGAAGAAGAATGAATGGTAGCAAAATATCAAATCACATCAGGGGAACTGAATTTTATTAATGAAACTCTTAAGAAGTTCCTTATAAGTTGTGAATTTTATATCTATGTATTCTACCTGGTTGCTTCGAGGAAAGGGGGGGGAGGGGTCTTGAATATAAACATTTAAATTACCATTATTTTGTAGAAAGAATTAAGCCTTATGATTTTGAAAACTTCAAGAAGAGTTGCTTGTGATATGAAAGTCAAGGTCATTTTATTAAGAATCCAAAACATTAAAGCGAAAAAGAGGAAAGGGGGGGGGTGTCGGTAAAGAAGACAATGTCTTCTACAATTGACAAAAAAGAGGGGCGAATAAAAAGCGCACACATATCATATACAACCGTTTTTATTTAATATAAACTCGTTTCCATGGCAACAGGAAGGTTTTTCTGGCCTATCAAAATCACCAGGTAGGTTTTACCTCTACACCTCCTCCTACGTGAATGAGCACTGAGCAGTCCCCGCAAACTATATATACGGGGAAAAAAATCAATATTTTGTAGTGCTTAGGAAACGTTGGTCCTACGTTTTCGGAAATTCTAAGATATTTAAAGATATCTAATTCCTTCTTAATCCTATCAAGAAACTGGTAATACGTAAAATCTTCAAAGAGGGGCCTTTACATACCCTATGAATATTACAGAAAAAGGAAGTTAGAAAGACGAAGAAATTAAAAAAATCGACTTTTTAATCCAATTTCTGTGACGACCGGAAGTATTGACGACGGAAAGAATATTCATGGTGACATCTACAAGTCATTATCTATGATATCTGACAGAGTTAACTTTCATATCTTAAGCTGTTCTGGAGAAATGGAGCGGACAAAGGTCCTTTACAAAATGTCGTCTATACAATAATATTAAGAATATAACAGAATGCGTGTAAGGGTTCACGTCAAAACATGGCTGACGCAATACAATTCCTGAATTTTCCCCTTCAATTCGAGCATTTCTGCATTGGACAGGGCTGATGGTTGTTTATGAGATGATAAACTATGTGTAAACTTTCTTAGTTTAGCGGAATCATGAACATTTTCGGCGTGATGAATAATTTGTTTACAGTAGTGATGAGGCTTTCGCGCACCTGCAGGAGCGGATCCAAGGATTTACAAATGAATAAAATTTAATAGAAATGAAGTTTTAATACTTTTAAATATTATTTAATGAAATTATTAATATGCAAGTAATAGATATACAAGAAAACGCGAAATGCTAATGAATGCAGCTGACAATCACTACTCTCTAAAGATAAATTAATTCTAAATAAAATAATTATAAATTCTATAGACAAAACAGAAGAAGAATGAATGGTAGCAAAATATCAAATCACATCAGGGGAACTGAATTTTATTAATGAAACTCTTAAGAAGTTCCTTATAAGTTGTGAATTTTATATCTATGTATTCTACCTGGTTGCTTCGAGGAAAGGGGGGGGGGAGGGGTCTTGAATATAAACATTTAAATTACCATTATTTTGTAGAAAGAATTAAGCCTTATGATTTTGAAAACTTCAAGAAGAGTTGCTTGTGATATGAAAGTCAAGGTCATTTTATTAAGAATCCAAAACATTAAAGCGAAAAAGAGGAAAGGGGGGGGGGTGTCGGTAAAGAAGACAATGTCTTCTACAATTGACAAAAAAGAGGGGCGAATAAAAAGCGCACACATATCATATACAACCGTTTTTATTTAATATAAACTCGTTTCCATGGCAACAGGAAGGTTTTTCTGGCCTATCAAAATCACCAGGTAGGTTTTACCTCTACACCTCCTCCTACGTGAATGAGCACTGAGCAGTCCCCGCAAACTATATATACGGGGAAAAAAATCAATATTTTGTAGTGCTTAGGAAACGTTGGTCCTACGTTTTCGGAAATTCTAAGATATTTAAAGATATCTAATTCCTTCTTAATCCTATCAAGAAACTGGTAATACGTAAAATCTTCAAAGAGGGGCCTTTACATACCCTATGAATATTACAGAAAAAGGAAGTTAGAAAGACGAAGAAATTAAAAAAATCGACTTTTTAATCCAATTTCTGTGACGACCGGAAGTATTGACGACGGAAAGAATATTCATGGTGACATCTACAAGTCATTATCTATGATATCTGACAGAGTTAACTTTCATATCTTAAGCTGTTCTGGAGAAATGGAGCGGACAAAGGTCCTTTACAAAATGTCGTCTATACAATAATATTAAGAATATAACAGAATGCGTGTAAGGGTTCACGTCAAAACATGGCTGACGCAATACAATTCCTGAATTTTCCCCTTCAATTCGAGCATTTCTGCATTGGACAGGGCTGATGGTTGTTTATGAGATGATAAACTATGTGTAAACTTTCTTAGTTTAGCGGAATCATGAACATTTTCGGCGTGATGAATAATTTGTTTACAGTAGTGATGAGGCTTTCGCGCACCTGCAGGAGCGGATCCAAGGATTTACAAATGAATAAAATTTAATAGAAATGAAGTTTTAATACTTTTAAATATTATTTAATGAAATTATTAATATGCAAGTAATAGATATACAAGAAAACGCGAAATGCTAATGAATGCAGCTGACAATCACTACTCTCTAAAGATAAATTAATTCTAAATAAAATAATTATAAATTCTATAGACAAAACAGAAGAAGAATGAATGGTAGCAAAATATCAAATCACATCAGGGGAACTGAATTTTTTATTAATGAAACTCTTAGGAAGTTCCTTATAAGTTGTGAATTTTATATCTATGTATTCTACCTGGTTGCTTCGAGGAAAGGGGGGGGAGGGGTCTTGAATATAAAAATTTAAATTACCATTATTTTGTAGAAAGAATTAAGCCTTATGATTTTGAAAACTTCAAGAAGAGTTGCTTGTGATATGAAAGTCAAGGTCATTTTATTAAGAATCCAAAACATTAAAGCGAAAAAGAGGAAAGGGGGGGGGTGTCGGTAAAGAAGACAATGTCTTCTACAATTGACAAAAAAGAGGGGCGAATAAAAAGCGCACACATATCATATACAACCGTTTTTATTTAATATAAACTCGTTTCCATGGCAACAGGAAGGTTTTTCTGGCCTATCCCAATCACCAGGTAGGTTTTACCTCTACACCTCCTCCTACGTGAATGAGCACTGAGCAGTCCCCGCAAACTATATATACGGGGAAAAAAATCAATATTTTGTAGTGCTTAGGAAACGTTGGTCCTACGTTTTCGGAAATTCTAAGATATTTAAAGATATCTAATTCCTTCTTAATCCTATCAAGAAACTGGTAATACGTAAAATCTTCAAAGAGGGGCCTTTACATACCCTATGAATATTACAGAAAAAGGAAGTTAGAAAGACGAAGAAATTAAAAAAATCGACTTTTTAATCCAATTTCTGTGACGACCGGAAGTATTGACGACGGAAAGAATATTCATGGTGACATCTACAAGTCATTATCTATGATATCTGACAGAGTTAACTTTCATATCTTAAGCTGTTCTGGAGAAATGGAGCGGACAAAGGTCCTTTACAAAATGTCGTCTATACAATAATATTAAGAATATAACAGAATGCGTGTAAGGGTTCACGTCAAAACATGGCTGACGCAATACAATTCCTGAATTTTCCCCTTCAATTCGAGCATTTCTGCATTGGACAGGGCTGATGGTTGTTTATGAGATGATAAACTATGTGTAAACTTTCTTAGTTTAGCGGAATCATGAACATTTTCGGCGTGATGAATAATTTGTTTACAGTAGTGATGAGGCTTTCGCGCACCTGCAGGAGCGGATCCAAGGATTTACAAATGAATAAAATTTAATAGAAATGAAGTTTTAATACTTTAAAATATTATTTATGAACTTATTAATATGCAAGTAATAGATATACAAGAAAACGGCTAATGAATGCAGCTGACAATCACTACTTTCTAAAGATAAATTAATTCTAAATAAAATAATTATAAATTCTATAGACAAAACAGAAGAAGAATGAATGGTAGCAAAATATCAAACCACATCAGGGGAACTGAATTTTATTAGTGAACCTCTTAAGAAGTTCCTTATAAGTTGTATATTTTATATCTGCCTATTCCACCTGGCTGCTTCGAGTGGGGGGGGGGGGGGGTCTTGAACATAAACATGTAAATTACCATTATTTTGTACAACGAATGAAGCCTTATCATTTTGAAAACTTCAAGAAGAGTTGCTTGTGATATTAAGGTCAAGGTCATTTTATTTAGAATCCAAAACATAAAAGCGAAATTTGCATTCATTACAATAAAAGAGAGAGAGGGGGGGGGGGGTCTGTAAAGATGACAATGTCTTCTACAGTTGACAAACTAAAAAAGGGGCAAATAAAATGCACACACATGATATATATCATATACAACCATTTTTATTTAATATTAACTCGTTTCCATGGCAACAGGAAGGTTTTTCTGGCCTATCCCAATCACCAGATAGGTGTTACCTCTATACCTCTTCCTACGTGAATGAGCACTGAGCACTCCCCGCAAACTATATATACGGGGAAAATATCAATATTTTGTAGTGTTTAAGAAACGTTGGTCCTACGTTTTCGGAAATTCTAAGATATTTAAAGATATCTAATTCCTTCTTAATCCTATCAAGGACCTGGTAATACGTAAAATCTTCAAAGAGGGGCCTTTACATACCCTACGAATATTACAGAAAAAAGAAGTCAGAAAGACGAAGAAATTGAAAAAATAGACTTTTTAATCCACTTTCTGTGACGACCGGAAGTATTGACGACGGAAAGAATATTCATGGTGACATCTACAAGTCATTATCTATGATATTTGACAAAGTTAACTTTCATATCTTAAGCTGTTCTGGAGAAATGGAGCGGACATAGTCCTTTACCAAATTTCGTCTATACAATAATATTAAGAATACTAGAAACTCATTACTAGTAATGAGAAGGTCTTCCGTTAAACGACTTCCTGTTTGCATGAACATGTCTTTTCCAACGTCGGTATTAGCCTAAAACTTATGTAGAAACAAAATAACTTAAAAAATACTTTTTTGCTTCGTTTCCTCTCACGACCGGAAGTAATGACGACACACGATTTTTACACCAAGCAAATGAACTGATGACTGACTATAAGTCCTGAAAGTTTTAGAGTTCAGTCTTTTACTGTTGCCGAACAATTGTGAGAACAAATTCTAATTTTGAGGACAAGAAAACACACGACCGGAAGTGAACTGAATAAAAATCTCTGAATTTTCTCTTGACTTTTGCAGTATCTACAGCATATGTAAAAAAAAAAACAAAAAAACATTTCAATTACTTATCTATAAGTGATATTTATGAGAAAGCTAAACCACGAAATAACGTAGTTTATCTTTTAAAACCGGAAGTTTAAAGTTTTTTTCCGGTGGAATTTAACATATTTTAAAACAGCGAAAGGGAAGCAATAAAGTGATGAAAATTTTAATTTTAAAAAGAAAAGTTGAAATTTTCGATTTCTTTGATCACTTCCTGTGATGACCGGAAATGACGGCTGACGCTTTTAACCCTATGTGTTTTGCCTTCTCACCAAGTTTTATTACTCCTACAAGTTTGGTGTTTTACTTTCATGCCGTTTCCGAGATCTCGCTGAAATAACTTTTCATTTTGTGGACAAGAAAACACGCGACCGGAAGTGAATTTTATTAAGATATTTCATGTCAATCTAGACAACTGCAGTCTCAATAACATATATAAAAATCATTTAAAGAACTCTATCTATAAGCGATATGTTGGGGAAAATTCAAAACCCCTATTATGTAGTTTTTCTCTTAAAACCGGAAGTTGTCGTTTTTTGTTTCCGGTGGAACCAAGACATCTCGTAACTGTGAAAAAGATACAATTATATGATGCAAGTCTTATTTCAAAAGAGAAAATTTGAAATTTTCTATTTCTTTGGTCACTTCCTGTGACGACCGGAAGTGACGACTGACGCTCTTAAGCCAAATTGTTTTGTCTACTTCTCAAGGTTTAATACTCTTATCAGTTTGGTGTCTAAATCTCTTACCGTTTCTGAGATCTCACTCGGACAAGTTCTCATTTTGCGGACATTTAAACGCGCGACCGGAAGTGAATTTTACAAAGATATTTGACGTTACTCTAGACATTTGCAGTCTTGATAACATATTCAAAAATCAGTTCAAATACATTATGTATAAAAAATATTTATGGGAAAGTAAAATACTCAAATTATGCAGTTTTTCGCTTATAGCCGGAAGTTGACGTTTTTGTTTCCGGTAAGACTAACATATTTCGAATCTACAAATAAGATGCAACAATGTAATGAAAGAAAAAAATCAAAAAAGAAAAGTTGAAAATTTCGATTTCTTTGATCACTTCCTGTGACGACCGGAAGTGACGGCTGACGCTCTTAACCCAAATGGTTTTGCCTACTCCTCAAGATCTATTAACCGTATAGGTTTGGTGTCTTAATCTCTTACCGTTTCTGAGATATGACTGGGACAAAATATTTTTGAAAAAAACGGAAATCGGACATATCTGACGACCGGAAGTGAATTTTGAAAAAATGAAAAAAACGCCTAGGGGTATTTTCATTCTCTATCATCCCTGAAAATTTCAAGAAAATCCGTCCAGCCATCTCTGAGAAATCGCTCCGACAAGAAAAGGGGAAAAAAAAAATAATAATAAAAAGAAACAGTAGAATCACTATAAGGTCTTCCGTCTGAAACGAAAGACCTTAATAACAGAATGCGGTGTAAGGTTCACGTCAAAACATGGCTGACGCAAAACAATTCCTGAATTTTCCCCTTCAATTCGAGCTTTTCTGCATTGGACAGGGCTGATGGTTGTTTATGAGATGATAAACTATGTGTAAACTTTCTTAGTTTAGCGGAATCATGAACATTTTCGGCGTGATGAATAATTTGTTTACAGTAGTGATGAGGCTTTCGCGCACCTGCAGGAGCGGATCCAAGGATTTACAAATGAATAAAATTTAATAGAAATGAAGTTTTAATACTTTAAAATATTATTTATGAACTTATTAATATGCAAGTAATAGATATACAAGAAAACGGCTAATGAATGCAGCTGACAATCACTACTTTCTAAAGATAAATTAATTCTAAATAAAATAATTATAAATTCTATAGACAAAACAGAAGAAGAATGAATGGTAGCAAAATATCAAACCACATCAGGGGAACTGAATTTTATTAGTGAACCTCTTAAGAAGTTCCTTATAAGTTGTATATTTTATATCTGCCTATTCCACCTGGCTGCTTCGAGTGGGGGGGGGGGGGGGTCTTGAACATAAACATGTAAATTACCATTATTTTGTACAACGAATGAAGCCTTATCATTTTGAAAACTTCAAGAAGAGTTGCTTGTGATATTAAGGTCAAGGTCATTTTATTTAGAATCCAAAACATAAAAGCGAAATTTGCATTCATTACAATAAAAGAGAGAGGGGGGGGGGGTCTGTAAAGATGACAATGTCTTCTACAGTTGACAAACTAAAAAAGGGGCAAATAAAATGCACACACATGATATATATCATATACAACCATTTTTATTTAATATTAACTCGTTTCCATGGCAACAGGAAGGTTTTTCTGGCCTATCCCAATCACCAGATAGGTGTTACCTCTATACCTCTTCCTACGTGAATGAGCACTGAGCACTCCCCGCAAACTATATATACGGGGAAAATATCAATATTTTGTAGTGTTTAAGAAACGTTGGTCCTACGTTTTCGGAAATTCTAAGATATTTAAAGATATCTAATTCCTTCTTAATCCTATCAAGGACCTGGTAATACGTAAAATCTTCAAAGAGGGGCCTTTACATACCCTACGAATATTACAGAAAAAAGAAGTCAGAAAGACGAAGAAATTGAAAAAATAGACTTTTTAATCCACTTTCTGTGACGACCGGAAGTATTGACGACGGAAAGAATATTCATGGTGACATCTACAAGTCATTATCTATGATATCTGACAAAGTTAACTTTCATATCTTAAGCTGTTCTGGAGAAATGGAGCGGACATAGTCCTTTACCAAATTTCGTCTATACAATAATATTAAGAATATAACAGAATGCGGTGTAAGGTTCACGTCAAAACATGGCTGACGCAAAACAATTCCTGAATTTTCCCCTTCAATTCGAGCTTTTCTGCATTGGACAGGGCTGATGGTTGTTTATGAGATGATAAACTATGTGTAAACTTTCTTAGTTTAGCGGAATCATGAACATTTTCGGCGTGATGAATAATTTGTTTACAGTAGTGATGAGGCTTTCGCGCACCTGCAGGAGCGGATCCAAGGATTTACAAATTAATAAAATTTAATAGAAATGAAGTTTTAATACTTTAAAATATTATTTATGAACTTATTAATATGCAAGTAATAGATATACAAGAAAACGGCTAATGAATGCAGCTGACAATCACTACTTTCTAAAGATAAATTAATTCTAAATAAAATAATTATAAATTCTATAGACAAAACAGAAGAAGAATGAATGGTAGCAAAATATCAAACCACATCAGGGGAACTGAATTTTATTAGTGAACCTCTTAAGAAGTTCCTTATAAGTTGTATATTTTATATCTGCCTATTCCACCTGGCTGCTTCGAGTGGGGGGGGGGGGGGGGGTCTTGAACATAAACATGTAAATTACCATTATTTTGTACAACGAATGAAGCCTTATCATTTTGAAAACTTCAAGAAGAGTTGCTTGTGATATTAAGGTCAAGGTCATTTTATTTAGAATCCAAAACATAAAAGCGAAATTTGCATTCATTACAATAAAAGAGAGAGAGGGGGGGGGGTCTGTAAAGATGACAATGTCTTCTACAGTTGACAAACTAAAAAAGGGGCAAATAAAATGCACACACATGATATATATCATATACAACCATTTTTATTTAATATTAACTCGTTTCCATGGCAACAGGAAGGTTTTTCTGGCCTATCCCAATCACCAGATAGGTGTTACCTCTATACCTCTTCCTACGTGAATGAGCACTGAGCACTCCCCGCAAACTATATATACGGGGAAAATATCAATATTTTGTAGTGTTTAAGAAACGTTGGTCCTACGTTTTCGGAAATTCTAAGATATTTAAAGATATTTAATTCCTTCTTAATCCTATCAAGGACCTGGTAATACGTAAAATCTTCAAAGAGGGGCCTTTACATACCCTACGAATATTACAGAAAAAAGAAGTCAGAAAGACGAAGAAATTGAAAAAATAGACTTTTTAATCCACTTTCTGTGACGACCGGAAGTATTGACGACGGAAAGAATATTCATGGTGACATCTACAAGTCATTATCTATGATATTTGACAAAGTTAACTTTCATATCTTAAGCTGTTCTGGAGAAATGGAGCGGACATAGTCCTTTACCAAATTTCGTCTATACAATAATATTAAGAATACTAGAAACTCATTACTAGTAATGAGAAGGTCTTCCGTTATACGACTTCCTGTTTGCATGAACATGTCTTTTCCAACGTCGGTATTAGCCTAAAACTTATGTAGAAACAAAATAACTTAAAAAATACTTTTTTGCTTCGTTTCCTCTCACGACCGGAAGTAATGACGACACACGATTTTTACACCAAGCAAATGAACTGATGACTGACTATAAGTCCTGAAAGTTTTAGAGTTCAGTCTTTTACTGTTGCCGAACAATTGTGAGAACAAATTCTAATTTTGAGGACAAGAAAACACACGACCGGAAGTGAACTGAATAAAAATCTCTGAATTTTCTCTTGACTTTTGCAGTATCTACAGCATATGTAAAAAAAAAACAAAAAAACATTTCAATTACTTATCTATAAGTGATATTTATGAGAAAGCTAAACCACGAAATAACGTAGTTTATCTTTTAAAACCGGAAGTTTAAAGTTTTTTTCCGGTGGAATTTAACATATTTTAAAACAGCGAAAGGGAAGCAATAAAGTGATGAAAATTTTAATTTTAAAAAGAAAAGTTGAAATTTTCGATTTCTTTGATCACTTCCTGTGATGACCGGAAATGACGGCTGACGCTTTTAACCCTATGTGTTTTGCCTTCTCACCAAGTTTTATTACTCCTACAAGTTTGGTGTTTTACTTTCATGCCGTTTCCGAGATCTCGCTGAAATAACTTTTCATTTTGTGGACAAGAAAACACGCGACCGGAAGTGAATTTTATTAAGATATTTCATGTCAATCTAGACAACTGCAGTCTCAATAACATATATAAAAATCATTTAAAGAACTCTATCTATAAGCGATATGTTGGGGAAAATTCAAAACCCCTATTATGTAGTTTTTCTCTTAAAACCGGAAGTTGTCGTTTTTTGTTTCCGGTGGAACCAAGACATCTCGTAACTGTGAAAAAGATACAATTATATGATGCAAGTCTTATTTCAAAAGAGAAAATTTGAAATTTTCTATTTCTTTGGTCACTTCCTGTGACGACCGGAAGTGACGACTGACCCTCTTAAGCCAAATTGTTTTGTCTACTTCTCAAGGTTTAATACTCTTATCAGTTTGGTGTCTAAATCTCTTACCGTTTCTGAGATCTCACTCGGACAAGTTCTCATTTTGCGGACATTTAAACGCGCGACCGGAAGTGAATTTTACAAAGATATTTGACGTTACTCTAGACATTTGCAGTCTTGATAACATATTCAAAAATCAGTTCAAATACATTATGTATAAAAAATATTTATGGGAAAGTAAAATACTCAAATTATGCAGTTTTTCACTTATAGCCGGAAGTTGACGTTTTTGGTTCCGGTAAGACTAACATATTTCGAATCTACAAATAAGATGCAACAATGTAATGAAAGAAAAAAATCAAAAAAGAAAAGTTGAAAATTTCGATTTCTTTGATCACTTCCTGTGACGACCGGAAGTGACGGCTGACGCTCTTAACCCAAATGGTTTTGCCTACTCCTCAAGATCTATTAACCGTATAGGTTTGGTGTCTTAATCTCTTACCTTTTCTGAGATATGACTGGGACAAAATATTTTTGAAAAAAACGGAAATCGGACATATCTGACGACCGGAAGTGAATTTTGAAAAAATGAAAAAAACGCCTAGGGGTATTTTCATTCTCTATCATCCCTGAAAATTTCAAGAAAATCCGTCCAGCCATCTCTGAGAAAACGCTCCGACAAGAAAAGGGGAAAAAAAAAATAATAATAAAAAGAAACAGTAGAATCACTATAAGGTCTTCCGTCTGAAACGGAAGACCTTAATAACAGAATGCGGTGTAAGGTTCACGTCAAAACATGGTTGACGCAAAACAATTCCTGAATTTTCCCCTTCAATTCGAGCATTTCTGCATTGGACAGGGCTGATGGTTGTTTATGAGATGAAAAACTATGTGTAAACTTTCTTAGTTTAGCGGAATCATGAACATTTTCGGCGTGATGAATAATTTGTTTACAGTAGTGATGAGGCTTTCGCGCACCTGCAGGAGCGGATCCAAGGATTTACAAATGAATAAAATTTAATAGAAATGAAGTTTTAATACTTTTAAATATTATTTAATGAAATTATTAATATGCAAGTAATAGATATAGAAGAAAACGCGCAATGCTAATGAATGCAGCTGACAATCACTACTTTCTAAAGATAAATTAATTCTAAATAAAATAATTATAAATTCTAAAGACAAAACAGAAGAAGAATGAATGGTAGTAAAATATCAAATCACATCAGGGGAACCGAACTTTATTAATGAAACTCTTAAGAAGTTCCTTATAAGTTGTGAATTTTATATCTGTGTATTCTACCTGGTTGCTTCGAGGAAAGGGGGGGGGGGGCTTGAACATAAACATGTAAATTAGCATTACTTTGTAGAAAGAATTAAGGCTTATAATTTTAAAAACGTCAAGAAGAGTTGCTTGTGATATGAAAGTCAAGATCATTTTATAAAGAATGCAAAACATAAAAGAGAAAAGGGGGGGTGTGTAAAGATGGCAATGTCTTCTTCAGTTGACAAAAATAGGGGCGAATAAAATGCACACACATATCATATACAACCGTTTTTATTTAATATAAACTCGTTTCCATGGCAACGGCAAGGTTTTTCTGGCCTAATCAAAATCACCCAGTAGGTTTTAACTCTACACCAGTTCCTACGTGAATGAGCACTGAGCAGTCCCCGCAAACTATATATACGGGGGAAAAATCAATATTTTGTAGTGTTTAAGAAACGTTGGTCCTACGTTTTCGGAAATTCTAAGATATTTAAAGATATCTAATTCCTTCTTAATCCTATCAGGAAACTGGTAATACGTAAAATCTTCAAAGAGGGGCCTTTACATACCCTATGAATATTACAGAAAAAAGAAGTTAGAAAGACGAAGAAATAGAAAAAAATCGACTTTTTAATCCAATTTCTGTGACGACCGGAAGTAATGACGACGGAAAGAATATTCATGGTGACATCTACAAGTCATTATCTATGATATCTGACAAAGTTAACTTTCATATCTTAAGCTGTTCTGGAGAAATGGAGCGGACATAGTCCTTTACCAAATTTCGTCTATACAATAATATTAAGAATATAACAGAATGCGGTGTAAGGTTCACGTCAAAACATGGCTGACGCAAAACAATTCCTGAATTTTCCCCTTCAATTCGAGCTTTTCTGCATTGGACAGGGCTGATGGTTGTTTATGAGATGATAAACTATGTGTAAACTTTCTTAGTTTAGCGGAATCATGAACATTTTCGGCGTGATGAATAATTTGTTTACAGTAGTGATGAGGCTTTCGCGCACCTGCAGGAGCGGATCCAAGGATTTACAAATTAATAAAATTTAATAGAAATGAAGTTTTAATACTTTAAAATATTATTTATGAACTTATTAATATGCAAGTAATAGATATAGAAGAAAACGGCTAATGAATGCAGCTGACAATCACTACTTTCTAAAGATAAATTAATTCTAAATAAAATAATTATAAATTCTATAGACAAAACAGAAGAAGAATGAATGGTAGCAAAATATCAAACCACATCAGGGGAACTGAATTTTATTAGTGAACCTCTTAAGAAGTTCCTTATAAGTTGTATATTTTATATCTGCCTATTCCACCTGGCTGCTTCGAGTGGGGGGGGGGGGGGGGAAGGTCTTGAACATAAACATGTAAATTACCATTATTTTGTACAACGAATGAAGCCTTATCATTTTGAAAACTTCAAGAAGAGTTGCTTGTGATATTAAGGTCAAGGTCATTTTATTTAGAATCCAAAACATAAAAGCGAAATTTGCATTCATTACAATAAAAGAGAGAGAGGGGGGGGGGGTCTGTAAAGATGACAATGTCTTCTACAGTTGACAAACTAAAAAAGGGGCAAATAAAATGCACACACATGATATATATCATATACAACCATTTTTATTTAATATTAACTCGTTTCCATGGCAACAGGAAGGTTTTTCTGGCCTATCCCAATCACCAGATAGGTGTTACCTCTATACCTCTTCCTACGTGAATGAGCACTGAGCACTCCCCGCAAACTATATATACGGGGAAAATATCAATATTTTGTAGTGTTTAAGAAACGTTGGTCCTACGTTTTCGGAAATTCTAAGATATTTAAAGATATTTAATTCCTTCTTAATCCTATCAAGGACCTGGTAATACGTAAAATCTTCAAAGAGGGGCCTTTACATACCCTACGAATATTACAGAAAAAAGAAGTCAGAAAGACGAAGAAATTGAAAAAATAGACTTTTTAATCCACTTTCTGTGACGACCGGAAGTATTGACGACGGAAAGAATATTCATGGTGACATCTACAAGTCATTATCTATGATATTTGACAAAGTTAACTTTCATATCTTAAGCTGTTCTGGAGAAATGGAGCGGACATAGTCCTTTACCAAATTTCGTCTATACAATAATATTAAGAATACTAGAAACTCATTACTAGTAATGAGAAGGTCTTCCGTTATACGACTTCCTGTTTGCATGAACATGTCTTTTCCAACGTCGGTATTAGCCTAAAACTTATGTAGAAACAAAATAACTTAAAAAATACTTTTTTGCTTCGTTTCCTCTCACGACCGGAAGTAATGACGACACACGATTTTTACACCAAGCAAATGAACTGATGACTGACTATAAGTCCTGAAAGTTTTAGAGTTCAGTCTTTTACTGTTGCCGAACAATTGTGAGAACAAATTCTAATTTTGAGGACAAGAAAACACACGACCGGAAGTGAACTGAATAAAAATCTCTGAATTTTCTCTTGACTTTTGCAGTATCTACAGCATATGTAAAAAAAAAAAACAAAAAAACATTTCAATTACTTATCTATAAGTGATATTTATGAGAAAGCTAAACCACGAAATAACGTAGTTTATCTTTTAAAACCGGAAGTTTAAAGTTTTTTTCCGGTGGAATTTAACATATTTTAAAACAGCGAAAGGGAAGCAATAAAGTGATGAAAATTTTAATTTTAAAAAGAAAAGTTGAAATTTTCGATTTCTTTGATCACTTCCTGTGATGACCGGAAATGACGGCTGACGCTTTTAACCCTATGTGTTTTGCCTTCTCACCAAGTTTTATTACTCCTACAAGTTTGGTGTTTTACTTTCATGCCGTTTCCGAGATCTCGCTGAAATAACTTTTCATTTTGTGGACAAGAAAACACGCGACCGGAAGTGAATTTTATTAAGATATTTCATGTCAATCTAGACAACTGCAGTCTCAATAACATATATAAAAATCATTTAAAGAACTCTATCTATAAGCGATATGTTGGGGAAAATTCAAAACCCCTATTATGTAGTTTTTCTCTTAAAACCGGAAGTTGTCGTTTTTTGTTTCCGGTGGAACCAAGACATCTCGTAACTGTGAAAAAGATACAATTATATGATGCAAGTCTTATTTCAAAAGAGAAAATTTGAAATTTTCTATTTCTTTGGTCACTTCCTGTGACGACCGGAAGTGACGACTGACGCTCTTAAGCCAAATTGTTTTGTCTACTTCTCAAGGTTTAATACTCTTATCAGTTTGGTGTCTAAATCTCTTACCGTTTCTGAGATCTCACTCGGACAAGTTCTCATTTTGCGGACATTTAAACGCGCGACCGGAAGTGAATTTTACAAAGATATTTGACGTTACTCTAGACATTTGCAGTCTTGATAACATATTCAAAAATCAGTTCAAATACATTATGTATAAAAAATATTTATGGGAAAGTAAAATACTCAAATTATGCAGTTTTTCACTTATAGCCGGAAGTTGACGTTTTTGGTTCCGGTAAGACTAACATATTTCGAATCTACAAATAAGATGCAACAATGTAATGAAAGAAAAAAATCAAAAAAGAAAAGTTGAAAATTTCGATTTCTTTGATCACTTCCTGTGACGACCGGAAGTGACGGCTGACGCTCTTAACCCAAATGGTTTTGCCTACTCCTCAAGATCTATTAACCGTATAGGTTTGGTGTCTTAATCTCTTACCTTTTCTGAGATATGACTGGGACAAAATATTTTTGAAAAAAACGGAAATCGGACATATCTGACGACCGGAAGTGAATTTTGAAAAAATGAAAAAAACGCCTAGGGGTATTTTCATTCTCTATCATCCCTGAAAATTTCAAGAAAATCCGTCCAGCCATCTCTGAGAAAACGCTCCGACAAGAAAAGGGGGAAAAAAAAATAATAATAAAAAGAAACAGTAGAATCACTATAAGGTCTTCCGTCTGAAACGGAAGACCTTAATAACAGAATGCGGTGTAAGGTTCACGTCAAAACATGGTTGACGCAAAACAATTCCTGAATTTTCCCCTTCAATTCGAGCATTTCTGCATTGGACAGGGCTGATGGTTGTTTATGAGATGAAAAACTATGTGTAAACTTTCTTAGTTTAGCGGAATCATGAACATTTTCGGCGTGATGAATAATTTGTTTACAGTAGTGATGAGGCTTTCGCGCACCTGCAGGAGCGGATCCAAGGATTTACAAATGAATAAAATTTAATAGAAATGAAGTTTTAATACTTTTAAATATTATTTAATGAAATTATTAATATGCAAGTAATAGATATAGAAGAAAACGCGCAATGCTAATGAATGCAGCTGACAATCACTACTTTCTAAAGATAAATTAATTCTAAATAAAATAATTATAAATTCTAAAGACAAAACAGAAGAAGAATGAATGGTAGTAAAATATCAAATCACATCAGGGGAACCGAACTTTATTAATGAAACTCTTAAGAAGTTCCTTATAAGTTGTGAATTTTATATCTGTGTATTCTACCTGGTTGCTTCGAGGAAAGGGGGGGGGGGCTTGAACATAAACATGTAAATTAGCATTACTTTGTAGAAAGAATTAAGGCTTATAATTTTAAAAACGTCAAGAAGAGTTGCTTGTGATATGAAAGTCAAGATCATTTTATAAAGAATGCAAAACATAAAAGAGAAAAAGGGGGGGGGGGTGTAAAGATGGCAATGTCTTCTTCAGTTGACAAAAATAGGGGCGAATAAAATGCACACACATATCATATACAACCGTTTTTATTTAATATAAACTCGTTTCCATGGCAACGGCAAGGTTTTTCTGGCCTATCAAAATCACCCAGTAGGTTTTAACTCTACACCAGTTCCTACGTGAATGAGCACTGAGCAGTCCCCGCAAACTATATATACGGGGGAAAAATCAATATTTTGTAGTGTTTAAGAAACGTTGGTCCTACGTTTTCGGAAATTCTAAGATATTTAAAGATATCTAATTCCTTCTTAATCCTATCAGGAAACTGGTAATACGTAAAATCTTCAAAGAGGGGCCTTTACATACCCTATGAATATTACAGAAAAAAGAAGTTAGAAAGACGAAGAAATAGAAAAAAATCGACTTTTTAATCCAATTTCTGTGACGACCGGAAGTAATGACGACGGAAAGAATATTCATGGTGACATCTACAAGTCATTATCTATGATATCTGACAAAGTTAACTTTCATATCTTAAGCTGTTCTGGAGAAATGGAGCGGACATAGTCCTTTACCAAATTTCGTCTATACAATAATATTAAGAATATAACAGAATGCGGTGTAAGGTTCACGTCAAAACATGGCTGACGCAAAACAATTCCTGAATTTTCCCCTTCAATTCGAGCTTTTCTGCATTGGACAGGGCTGATGGTTGTTTATGAGATGATAAACTATGTGTAAACTTTCTTAGTTTAGCGGAATCATGAACATTTTCGGCGTGATGAATAATTTGTTTACAGTAGTGATGAGGCTTTCGCGCACCTGCAGGAGCGGATCCAAGGATTTACAAATTAATAAAATTTAATAGAAATGAAGTTTTAATACTTTAAAATATTATTTATGAACTTATTAATATGCAAGTAATAGATATAGAAGAAAACGGCTAATGAATGCAGCTGACAATCACTACTTTCTAAAGATAAATTAATTCTAAATAAAATAATTATAAATTCTATAGACAAAACAGAAGAAGAATGAATGGTAGCAAAATATCAAACCACATCAGGGGAACTGAATTTTATTAGTGAACCTCTTAAGAAGTTCCTTATAAGTTGTATATTTTATATCTGCCTATTCCACCTGGCTGCTTCGAGTGGGGGGGGGGGGAAGGTCTTGAACATAAACATGTAAATTACCATTATTTTGTACAACGAATGAAGCCTTATCATTTTGAAAACTTCAAGAAGAGTTGCTTGTGATATTAAGGTCAAGGTCATTTTATTTAGAATCCAAAACATAAAAGCGAAATTTGCATTCATTACAATAAAAGAGAGAGAGGGGGGGGGGTCTGTAAAGATGACAATGTCTTCTACAGTTGACAAACTAAAAAAGGGGCAAATAAAATGCACACACATGATATATATCATATACAACCATTTTTATTTAATATTAACTCGTTTCCATGGCAACAGGAAGGTTTTTCTGGCCTATCCCAATCACCAGATAGGTGTTACCTCTATACCTCTTCCTACGTGAATGAGCACTGAGCACTCCCCGCAAACTATATATACGGGGAAAATATCAATATTTTGTAGTGTTTAAGAAACGTTGGTCCTACGTTTTCGGAAATTCTAAGATATTTAAAGATATCTAATTCCTTCTTAATCCTATCAGGAAACTGGTAATACGTAAAATCTTCAAAGAGGGGCCTTTACATACCCTATTAATATTACAGAAAAAAGAAGTTAGAAAGACGAAGAAATAGAAAAAAATCGACTTTTTAATCCAATTTCTGTGACGACCGGAAGTAATGACGACGGAAAGAATATTCATGGTGACATCTACAAGTCATTATCTATGATATCTGACAAAGTTAACTTTCATATCTTAAGCTGTTCTGGAGAAATGGAGCGGACATAGTCCTTTACCAAATTTCGTCTATACAATAATATTAAGAATATAACAGAATGCGGTGTAAGGTTCACGTCAAAACATGGTTGACGCAAAACAATTCCTGAATTTTCCCCTTCAATTCGAGCATTTCTGCATTGGACAGGGCTGATGGTTGTTTATGAGATGAAAAACTATGTGTAAACTTTCTTAGTTTAGCGGAATCATGAACATTTTCGGCGTGATGAATAATTTGTTTACAGTAGTGATGAGGCTTTCGCGCACCTGCAGGAGCGGATCCAAGGATTTACAAATGAATAAAATTTAATAGAAATGAAGTTTTAATACTTTTAAATATTATTTAATGAAATTATTAATATGCAAGTAATAGATATAGAAGAAAACGCGCAATGCTAATGAATGCAGCTGACAATCACTACTTTCTAAAGATAAATTAATTCTAAATAAAATAATTATAAATTCTAAAGACAAAACAGAAGAAGAATGAATGGTAGTAAAATATCAAATCACATCAGGGGAACCGAACTTTATTAATGAAACTCTTAAGAAGTTCCTTATAAGTTGTGAATTTTATATCTGTGTATTCTACCTGGTTGCTTCGAGGAAAGGGGGGGGGGGGGGGCTTGAACATAAACATGTAAATTAGCATTACTTTGTAGAAAGAATTAAGGCTTATAATTTTAAAAACGTCAAGAAGAGTTGCTTGTGATATGAAAGTCAAGATCATTTTATAAAGAATGCAAAACATAAAAGAGAAAAGGGGGGGTGTGTAAAGATGGCAATGTCTTCTTCAGTTGACAAAAATAGGGGCGAATAAAATGCACACACATATCATATACAACCGTTTTTATTTAATATAAACTCGTTTCCATGGCAACGGCAAGGTTTTTCTGGCCTAATCAAAATCACCCAGTAGGTTTTAACTCTACACCAGTTCCTACGTGAATGAGCACTGAGCAGTCCCCGCAAACTATATATACGGGGGAAAAATCAATATTTTGTAGTGTTTAAGAAACGTTGGTCCTACGTTTTCGGAAATTCTAAGATATTTAAAGATATCTAATTCCTTCTTAATCCTATCAGGAAACTGGTAATACGTAAAATCTTCAAAGAGGGGCCTTTACATACCCTATGAATATTACAGAAAAAAGAAGTTAGAAAGACGAAGAAATAGAAAAAAATCGACTTTTTAATCCAATTTCTGTGACGACCGGAAGTAATGACGACGGAAAGAATATTCATGGTGACATCTACAAGTCATTATCTATGATATCTGACAAAGTTAACTTTCATATCTTAAGCTGTTCTGGAGAAATGGAGCGGACATAGTCCTTTACCAAATTTCGTCTATACAATAATATTAAGAATATAACAGAATGCGGTGTAAGGTTCACGTCAAAACATGGTTGACGCAAAACAATTCCTGAATTTTCCCCTTCAATTCGAGCATTTCTGCATTGGACAGGGCTGATGGTTGTTTATGAGATGAAAAACTATGTGTAAACTTTCTTAGTTTAGCGGAATCATGAACATTTTCGGCGTGATGAATAATTTGTTTACAGTAGTGATGAGGCTTTCGCGCACCTGCAGGAGCGGATCCAAGGATTTACAAATGAATAAAATTTAATAGAAATGAAGTTTTAATACTTTTAAATATTATTTAATGAAATTATTAATATGCAAGTAATAGATATAGAAGAAAACGCGCAATGCTAATGAATGCAGCTGACAATCACTACTTTCTAAAGATAAATTAATTCTAAATAAAATAATTATAAATTCTAAAGACAAAACAGAAGAAGAATGAATGGTAGTAAAATATCAAATCACATCAGGGGAACCGAACTTTATTAATGAAACTCTTAAGAAGTTCCTTATAAGTTGTGAATTTTATATCTGTGTATTCTACCTGGTTGCTTCGAGGAAAGGGGGGGGGGGCTTGAACATAAACATGTAAATTAGCATTACTTTGTAGAAAGAATTAAGGCTTATAATTTTAAAAACGTCAAGAAGAGTTGCTTGTGATATGAAAGTCAAGATCATTTTATAAAGAATGCAAAACATAAAAGAGAAAAAGGGGGGGGGGTGTAAAGATGGCAATGTCTTCTTCAGTTGACAAAAATAGGGGCGAATAAAATGCACACACATATCATATACAACCGTTTTTATTTAATATAAACTCGTTTCCATGGCAACGGCAAGGTTTTTCTGGCCTATCAAAATCACCCAGTAGGTTTTAACTTTACACCAGTTCCTACGTGAATGAGCACTGAGCAGTCCCCGCAAACTATATATACGGGGGAAAAATCAATATTTTGTAGTGTTTAAGAAACGTTGGTCCTACGTTTTCGGAAATTCTAAGATATTTAAAGATATCTAATTCCTTCTTAATCCTATCAGGAAACTGGTAATACGTAAAATCTTCAAAGAGGGGCCTTTACATACCCTATGAATATTACAGAAAAAAGAAGTTAGAAAGACGAAGAAATAGAAAAAAATCGACTTTTTAATCCAATTTCTGTGACGACCGGAAGTAATGACGACGGAAAGAATATTCATGGTGACATCTACAAGTCATTATCTATGATATCTGACAAAGTTAACTTTCATATCTTAAGCTGTTCTGGAGAAATGGAGCGGACATAGTCCTTTACCAAATTTCGTCTATACAATAATATTAAGAATATAACAGAATGCGGTGTAAGGTTCACGTCAAAACATGGTTGACGCAAAACAATTCCTGAATTTTCCCCTTCAATTCGAGCATTTCTGCATTGGACAGGGCTGATGGTTGTTTATGAGATGAAAAACTATGTGTAAACTTTCTTAGTTTAGCGGAATCATGAACATTTTCGGCGTGATGAATAATTTGTTTACAGTAGTGATGAGGCTTTCGCGCACCTGCAGGAGCGGATCCAAGGATTTACAAATGAATAAAATTTAATAGAAATGAAGTTTTAATACTTTTAAATATTATTTAATGAAATTATTAATATGCAAGTAATAGATATAGAAGAAAACGCGCAATGCTAATGAATGCAGCTGACAATCACTACTTTCTAAAGATAAATTAATTCTAAATAAAATAATTATAAATTCTATAGACAAAACAGAAGAAGAATGAATGGTAGTAAAATATCAAATCACATCAGGGGAACCGAACTTTATTAATGAAACTCTTAAGAAGTTCCTTATAAGTTGTGAATTTTATATCTGTGTATTCTACCTGGTTGCTTCGAGGAAAGGGGGGGGGGGGCTTGAACATAAACATGTAAATTAGCATTACTTTGTAGAAAGAATTAAGGCTTATAATTTTAAAAACGTCAAGAAGAGTTGCTTGTGATATGAAAGTCAAGATCATTTTATAAAGAATGCAAAACATAAAAGAGAAAAAGGGGGGGGGGGTGTAAAGATGGCAATGTCTTCTTCAGTTGACAAAAATAGGGGCGAATAAAATGCACACACATATCATATACAACCGTTTTTATTTAATATAAACTCGTTTCCATGGCAACGGCAAGGTTTTTCTGGCCTATCAAAATCACCCAGTAGGTTTTAACTTTACACCAGTTCCTACGTGAATGAGCACTGAGCAGTCCCCGCAAACTATATATACGGGGGAAAAATCAATATTTTGTAGTGTTTAAGAAACGTTGGTCCTACGTTTTCGGAAATTCTAAGATATTTAAAGATATCTAATTCCTTCTTAATCCTATCAGGAAACTGGTAATACGTAAAATCTTCAAAGAGGGGCCTTTACATACCCTATGAATATTACAGAAAAAAGAAGTTAGAAAGACGAAGAAATAGAAAAAAATCGACTTTTTAATCCAATTTCTGTGACGACCGGAAGTAATGACGACGGAAAGAATATTCATGGTGACATCTACAAGTCATTATCTATGATATCTGACAAAGTTAACTTTCATATCTTAAGCTGTTCTGGAGAAATGGAGCGGACATAGTCCTTTACCAAATTTCGTCTATACAATAATATTAAGAATATAACAGAATGCGGTGTAAGGTTCACGTCAAAACATGGTTGACGCAAAACAATTCCTGAATTTTCCCCTTCAATTCGAGCATTTCTGCATTGGACAGGGCTGATGGTTGTTTATGAGATGAAAAACTATGTGTAAACTTTCTTAGTTTAGCGGAATCATGAACATTTTCGGCGTGATGAATAATTTGTTTACAGTAGTGATGAGGCTTTCGCGCACCTGCAGGAGCGGATCCAAGGATTTACAAATGAATAAAATTTAATAGAAATGAAGTTTTAATACTTTTAAATATTATTTAATGAAATTATTAATATGCAAGTAATAGATATAGAAGAAAACGCGCAATGCTAATGAATGCAGCTGACAATCACTACTTTCTAAAGATAAATTAATTCTAAATAAAATAATTATAAATTCTAAAGACAAAACAGAAGAAGAATGAATGGTAGTAAAATATCAAATCACATCAGGGGAACCGAACTTTATTAATGAAACTCTTAAGAAGTTCCTTATAAGTTGTGAATTTTATATCTGTGTATTCTACCTGGTTGCTTCGAGGAAAGGGGGGGGGGGCTTGAACATAAACATGTAAATTAGCATTACTTTGTAGAAAGAATTAAGGCTTATAATTTTAAAAACGTCAAGAAGAGTTGCTTGTGATATGAAAGTCAAGATCATTTTATAAAGAATGCAAAACATAAAAGAGAAAAAGGGGGGGGGTGTAAAGATGGCAATGTCTTCTTCAATTGACAAAAATAGGGGCGAATAAAATGCACACACATATCATATACAACCGTTTTTATTTAATATAAACTCGTTTCCATGGCAACGGCAAGGTTTTTCTGGCCTATCAAAATCACCCAGTAGGTTTTAACTCTACACCAGTTCCTACGTGAATGAGCACTGAGCAGTCCCCGCAAACTATATATACGGGGGAAAAATCAATATTTTGTAGTGTTTAAGAAACGTTGGTCCTACGTTTTCGGAAATTCTAAGATATTTAAAGATATCTAATTCCTTCTTAATCCTATCAGGAAACTGGTAATACGTAAAATCTTCAAAGAGGGGCCTTTACATACCCTATGAATATTACAGAAAAAAGAAGTTAGAAAGACGAAGAAATTGAAAAAAAATCGACTTTTTAATCCAATTTCTGTGACGACCGGAAGTAATGACGACGGAAAGAATATTCATGGTGACATCTACAAGTCATTATCTATGATATCTGACAAAGTTAACTTTCATATCTTAAGCTGTTCTGGAGAAATGGAGCGGACATAGTCCTTTACCAAATTTCGTCTATACAATAATATTAAGAATACTAGAAACTCATTACTAGTAATGAGAAGGTCTTCCGTTATACGACTTCCTGTTTGCATGAACATGTCTTTTCCAACGTCGGTATTAGCCTAAAAATTATGTAGAAACAAAATAACTTAAAAAATACTTTTTTGCTTCGTTTCCTCTCACGACCGGAAGTAATGACGACACACGATTTTTACACCAAGCAAATGAACTTATGACTGACTATAAGTCCTGAAAGTTTTAGAGTTCAGTCTTTTACTGTTGCCGAACAATTGTGAGAACAAATTCTAATTTTGAGGACAAGAAAACACACGACCGGAAGTGAACTGAATAAAAATCTCTGAATTTTCTCTTGACTTTTGCAGTATCTACAGCATATGTAAAAAAAAAAAAACAAAAAAACATTTCAATTACTTATCTATAAGTGATATTTATGAGAAAGCTAAACCACGAAATAACGTAGTTTATCTTTTAAAACCGGAAGTTTAAAGTTTTTTTTCCGGTGGAATTTAACATATTTTAAAACAGCGAAAGGGAAGCAATAAAGTGATGAAAATTTTAATTTTAAAAAGAAAAGTTGAAATTTTCGATTTCTTCGATCACTTCCTGTGATGACCGGAAATGACGGCTGACGCTTTTAACCCCATGTGTTTTGCCTTCTCACCAAGTTTTATTACTCCTACAAGTTTGGTGTTTTACTTTCATGCCGTTTCCGAGATCTCGCTGAAATAACTTTTCATTTTGTGGACAAGAAAACACGCGACCGGAAGTGAATTTTATTAAGATATTTCATGTCAATCTAGACAACTGCAGTCTCAATAACATATATAAAAATCATTTAAAGAACTCTATCTATAAGCGATATCTTGGGGAAAATTTAAAACCCCTATTATGTAGTTTTTCTCTTAAAACCGGAAGTTGTCGTTTTTTGTTTCCGGTGGAACCAAGACATCTCGTAACTGTGAAAAAGATACAATTATATGATGCAAGTCTTATTTCAAAAGAGAAAATTTGAAATTTTCGATTTCTTTGATCACTTCCTGTGACGACCGGAAGTGACGACTGACGCTCTGAAGCCAAATTGTTTTGTCTACTTCTCAAGATCTAATACTCTTATCAGTTTGGTGTCTAAATCTCTTACCGTTTCTGAGATCTCACTCGGCTAAGTTCTCATTTTGCGGACATTTAAACGCGCGACCGGAAGTGAATTTTACAAAGATATATGACGTTACTCTAGACATTTGCAGTCTTGATAACATATTCAAAAATCAGTTCAAATACATTATGTATAAAAAATATTTATGGGAAAGTAAAATACTCAAATTATGCAGTTTTTCGCTTATAGCCGGAAGTTGACGTTTTTGTTTCCGGTAAGACTAACATATTTCGAATCTACAAATAAGATGCAACAATGTAATGAAAGAAAAAAATCAAAAAAGAAAAGTTGAAAATTTCGATTTCTTTGATCACTTCCTGTGACGACCGGAAGTGACGGCTGACGCTCTTAACCCAAATGGTTTTGCCTACTCCTCAAGATCTATTAACCGTATAGGTTTGGTGTCTTAATCTCTTACCGTTTCTGAGATATGACTGGGACAAAATATTTTTGAAAAAAACGGAAATCGGACATATCTGACGACCGGAAGTGAATTTTGAAAAAATGAAAAAAACGCCTAGGGGTATTTTCATTCTCTATCATCCCTGAAAATTTCAAGAAAATCCGTCCAGCCATCTCTGAGAAATCGCTCCGACAAGAAAAGGGGAAAAAAAAAATAATAATAAAAAGAAACAGTAGAATCACTATAAGGTCTTCCGTCTGAAACGGAAGACCTTAATAACAGAATGCGGTGTAAGGTTCACGTCAAAACATGGCTGACGCAAAACAATTCCTGAATTTTCCCCTTCAATTCGAGCTTTTCTGCATTGGACAGGGCTGATGGTTGTTTATGAGATGATAAACTATGTGTAAACTTTCTTAGTTTAGCGGAATCATGAACATTTTCGGCGTGATGAATAATTTGTTTACAGTAGTGATGAGGCTTTCGCGCACCTGCAGGAGCGGATCCAAGGATTTACAAATTAATAAAATTTAATAGAAATGAAGTTTTAATACTTTAAAATATTATTTATGAACTTATTAATATGCAAGTAATAGATATACAAGAAAACGGCTAATGAATGCAGCTGACAATCACTACTTTCTAAAGATAAATTAATTCTAAATAAAATAATTATAAATTCTATAGACAAAACAGAAGAAGAATGAATGGTAGCAAAATATCAAACCACATCAGGGGAACTGAATTTTATTAGTGAACCTCTTAAGAAGTTCCTTATAAGTTTATATCTATGTATTCTACCTTGCTTCGAGGAAAGGGGGGGGGGTCTTGAACATAAACATGTAAATTACCATTATTTTGTACAACGAATGAAGCCTTATCATTTTGAAAACTTCAAGAAGAGTTGCTTGTGATATTAAGGTCAAGGTCATTTTATTTAGAATCCAAAACATAAAAGCGAAATTTGCATTCATTACAATAAAAGAGAGAGAGGGGGGGGGGTCTGTAAAGATGACAATGTCTTCTACAGTTGACAAACTAAAAAAGGGGCAAATAAAATGCACACACATGATATATATCATATACAACCATTTTTATTTAATATTAACTCGTTTCCATGGCAACAGGAAGGTTTTTCTGGCCTATCCCAATCACCAGATAGGTGTTACCTCTATACCTCTTCCTACGTGAATGAGCACTGAGCACTCCCCGCAAACTATATATACGGGGAAAATATCAATATTTTGTAGTGTTTAAGAAACGTTGGTCCTACGTTTTCGGAAATTCTAAGATATTTAAAGATATTTAATTCCTTCTTAATCCTATCAAGGACCTGGTAATACGTAAAATCTTCAAAGAGGGGCCTTTACATACCCTACGAATATTACAGAAAAAAGAAGTCAGAAAGACGAAGAAATTGAAAAAATAGACTTTTTAATCCACTTTCTGTGACGACCGGAAGTATTGACGACGGAAAGAATATTCATGGTGACATCTACAAGTCATTATCTATGATATCTGACAAAGTTAACTTTCATATCTTAAGCTGTTCTGGAGAAATGGAGCGGACATAGTCCTTTACCAAATTTCGTCTATACAATAATATTAAGAATACTAGATACTTATTGCCTAGGCAATAACAGGTCTTCCGTTTTCTTGATTCTTTTGTCAACTGTTCTGAAAAAAAAGCAGAAAATGCAAAAAAAAAAAAAAAAAAAAAAAAAAAAAAGTTCTCCCAGCATGGATCGAACTCAAAACCTTCGGGTTATAAGACCTGTGCGCTAACCACTAGACCACGTATTCCGATGAAGATGGAGGTAGTAAATTAATTGTTTAAGAATAAATAGGAATAAAAGCACGTGTTCTTTTGTTTGTTATGGAATGTAGTGATCAGTATTGAATAGATTGAGAAACACGATTGGTGTATAATGCAAATGCAGATTGTCGGCTTAAAAAATTATTTGAGTTGGTCTATATTTGGAATGCATTGAATTAATCATTCAGAGCCTATGATGCATTAGAACTGCAGTGTCGAGACTTTGTTTACAAATATATGAAAATGTCGGATCGGGTTCGGATGTGACTGAATATCCTGAAATAATAGGTAAGCATCTCTGTGTGGATTGAATTAAATGTAAGTAGCATGAATCAAAATTTCAGATATGCATTTTAGAAAGAAAAATGTGCCAATGAGAGAGTGAAAATTTATTTGCTGGGAAAAAATCGCTGTTTTCGACATTCATTCGATTAATATTAATTCTAAATAAAATTGAAATAAATTCCACATACTAGAGAAAGCAAGAATGCTTGGTGTTAAAATATCATATCATATCAAGAGAATCGAGTGCTATTCATAACAACTGAAGAAATAAGCGAGAAAAGCTTTAATTAATTTTTATGTTCATCAGCACCTAAATTTCAGATACGAAAAAAAGATGTAGTGTTTGCCGTTAACATTCATAATTTCTATATACTTCAGAGATTCACTGTCAAATTTTCAGGAAACTTTCTTTCAGGTATCTTCTGCAAAACCCCGAAATTTTATGTCGATCCGAGGTGTTGTATGAGTTCTAGAGAAATATTCTAGGCTGATATTAATCTGATTTTTTTTTTTTTGATTTTTTTGGGGAAGGGGAGGGGAGAAAGAGGAGTAAATTTATTATTGATTCTGACCTTTTGGTCAAAAGTCAAGGTCATCGAAGTTCAAGGTCAAGATCAAAGGTTAAGATCAAAGGTCAAGGTCATGAGAAAATCCCGGAAATAAATTTACTTTCTATGTTTTTTTTTTTTACTTCATCAAGACTGAAATTACTCCAAACAAATAAAATGTTCATTCTACACCTAAATTATTCACAACTGATCATCCCTAAAAGTTTCCATGAAAAACTACTCATGTTTGAAACAACGTCCGGTTTTTAGGCCGGCACTCCCAGTGAAAATGATTTGCATGGTTTTAGTCTATCTAACATCTGCATTAGCCAAACATTTCTGTAAAAAGAAAACAAAACTTGGAAAATTCACTTTTTTTGCATCGCTTCCGGTCACGACGGAAACTGACGGCAACGTACGATTTTCACATGATGTAGAAAAACTGGTGACTGACTATCAGTCCTGAAAGTTTTAGACTTCAGTCGTTTACTGGTGCTGAGCAATTAGGTGAATAAAATCTCAATTTGAGGGCAGGAAAATACGCAACCGGAAGTGAATTATACTAAGATGTTTGACGTCAATTTAGACATCTGCAGTCTCAATAACATATATAAAAATCATTTAAAGAACTCTATCTATAAGCGATATGTATGGGAAAATCCAAAAACCCTATGATGTAGTTTTTCTCTTATAACCGGAAGTTGTTGTTTTTTGTTTCGGGTGGAACCAACACATATCAAAACTGTGAAAAAGATACAATTATATGATGCAAGTCTTATTCCAAAAGAGAATAGTTGAAATTTTCGATTTCTTTGATCACTTCCTGTGACGACCGGAAGTGACGATTGACGCTCTTAACCCAAATGATTTTGTCTACTCCTCAAGGTCTATTACTCATAAAAGTTTGGTGTCAAAATCTCTTACCGTTTCTGAGGTCTCACTCCGAAAATTTCTCATTTTACGGACACCTAAACGCGCGACCGGAAGTGAATTTTACAAAGATTTTTGACGTTACTCTAGACATTTGCAGTCCTAATAACATAAGTAAAAATCAGTTCAAATACGTCATCTATAAAAAATATTTATGGGAAAGAAAAATACCCAAATTATGTAGTTTTTCTCTTATAACCGGAAGTTGTCGTTTTTGTTTCCGGTGGGACTGACATATTTCAAAACTACAAATGAAATGCAATAACGTGATGCAAAAAAAGATTCAAAAAAGAAAAGTTGAAATTTTCGATTTCTATTATCACTTCCTGTGACAACCGGAAGTGACGGCTGACGCTCTTATCCCAAATGGTTTTGCCTACTCCTCAAGATCTATTAACCATTAGAGTTTGGTGTCTTAATCTCTTACCGTTTTTGAGATATGACTGGGACAAAATATTTTTTAAAAAGACGGAAATCGGAGATATCTGACGACCGGAAGTGAATTTTGAAAAAATGAAAAAAACGCCTGGGGGTATTTTCATTCTCTATCATTCCTGAAAATTTCAAGAAAATCCGTCCAGCCATCTCTGAGAAATCGCTCCGACAAGAAAAGGGGAAAAAAAAAATAATAATAAAAAGAAACAGTAGAATCACTATAAGGTCTTCCGTCTGAAACGGAAGACCTTAATAACAGAATGCGGTGTAAGGTTCACGTCAAAACATGGTTGACGCAAAACAATTCCTGAATTTTCCCCTTCAATTCGAGCATTTCTGCATTGGACAGGGCTGATGGTTGTTTATGAGATGAAAAACTATGTGTAAACTTTCTTAGTTTAGCGGAATCATGAACATTTTCGGCGTGATGAATAATTTGTTTACAGTAGTGATGAGGCTTTCGCGCACCTGCAGGAGCGGATCCAAGGATTTACAAATGAATAAAATTTAATAGAAATGAAGTTTTAATACTTTTAAATATTATTTAATGAAATTATTAATATGCAAGTAATAGATATAGAAGAAAACGCGCAATGCTAATGAATGCAGCTGACAATCACTACTTTCTAAAGATAAATTAATTCTAAATAAAATAATTATAAATTCTAAAGACAAAACAGAAGAAGAATGAATGGTAGTAAAATATCAAATCACATCAGGGGAACCGAACTTTATTAATGAAACTCTTAAGAAGTTCCTTATAAGTTGTGAATTTTATATCTGTGTATTCTACCTGGTTGCTTCGAGGAAAGGGGGGGGGGGCTTGAACATAAACATGTAAATTAGCATTACTTTGTAGAAAGAATTAAGGCTTATAATTTTAAAAACGTCAAGAAGAGTTGCTTGTGATATGAAAGTCAAGATTATTTTATAAAGAATGCAAAACATAAAAGAGAAAAAGGGGGGGGGGGTGTAAAGATGGCAATGTCTTCTTCAGTTGACAAAAATAGGGGCGAATAAAATGCACACACATATCATATACAACCGTTTTTATTTAATATAAACTCGTTTCCATGGCAACGGCAAGGTTTTTCTGGCCTATCAAAATCACCCAGTAGGTTTTAACTTTACACCAGTTCCTACGTGAATGAGCACTGAGCAGTCCCCGCAAACTATATATACGGGGGAAAAATCAATATTTTGTAGTGTTTAAGAAACGTTGGTCCTACGTTTTCGGAAATTCTAAGATATTTAAAGATATCTAATTCCTTCTTAATCCTATCAGGAAACTGGTAATACGTAAAATCTTCAAAGAGGGGCCTTTACATACCCTATGAATATTACAGAAAAAAGAAGTTAGAAAGACGAAGAAATAGAAAAAAATCGACTTTTTAATCCAATTTCTGTGACGACCGGAAGTAATGACGACGGAAAGAATATTCATGGTGACATCTACAAGTCATTATCTATGATATCTGACAAAGTTAACTTTCATATCTTAAGCTGTTCTGGAGAAATGGAGCGGACATAGTCCTTTACCAAATTTCGTCTATACAATAATATTAAGAATATAACAGAATGCGGTGTAAGGTTCACGTCAAAACATGGTTGACGCAAAACAATTCCTGAATTTTCCCCTTCAATTCGAGCATTTCTGCATTGGACAGGGCTGATGGTTGTTTATGAGATGAAAAACTATGTGTAAACTTTCTTAGTTTAGCGGAATCATGAACATTTTCGGCGTGATGAATAATTTGTTTACAGTAGTGATGAGGCTTTCGCGCACCTGCAGGAGCGGATCCAAGGATTTACAAATGAATAAAATTTAATAGAAATGAAGTTTTAATACTTTTAAATATTATTTAATGAAATTATTAATATGCAAGTAATAGATATAGAAGAAAACGCGCAATGCTAATGAATGCAGCTGACAATCACTACTTTCTAAAGATAAATTAATTCTAAATAAAATAATTATAAATTCTAAAGACAAAACAGAAGAAGAATGAATGGTAGTAAAATATCAAATCACATCAGGGGAACCGAACTTTATTAATGAAACTCTTAAGAAGTTCCTTATAAGTTGTGAATTTTATATCTGTGTATTCTACCTGGTTGCTTCGAGGAAAGGGGGGGGGGGGCTTGAACATAAACATGTAAATTAGCATTACTTTGTAGAAAGAATTAAGGCTTATAATTTTAAAAACGTCAAGAAGAGTTGCTTGTGATATGAAAGTCAAGATCATTTTATAAAGAATGCAAAACATAAAAGAGAAAAAGGGGGGGGGGGTGTAAAGATGGCAATGTCTTCTTCAGTTGACAAAAATAGGGGCGAATAAAATGCACACACATATCATATACAACCGTTTTTATTTAATATAAACTCGTTTCCATGGCAACGGCAAGGTTTTTCTGGCCTATCAAAATCACCCAGTAGGTTTTAACTTTACACCAGTTCCTACGTGAATGAGCACTGAGCAGTCCCCGCAAACTATATATACGGGGGAAAAATCAATATTTTGTAGTGTTTAAGAAACGTTGGTCCTACGTTTTCGGAAATTCTAAGATATTTAAAGATATCTAATTCCTTCTTAATCCTATCAGGAAACTGGTAATACGTAAAATCTTCAAAGAGGGGCCTTTACATACCCTATGAATATTACAGAAAAAAGAAGTTAGAAAGACGAAGAAATAGAAAAAAATCGACTTTTTAATCCAATTTCTGTGACGACCGGAAGTAATGACGACGGAAAGAATATTCATGGTGACATCTACAAGTCATTATCTATGATATCTGACAAAGTTAACTTTCATATCTTAAGCTGTTCTGGAGAAATGGAGCGGACATAGTCCTTTACCAAATTTCGTCTATACAATAATATTAAGAATATAACAGAATGCGGTGTAAGGTTCACGTCAAAACATGGTTGACGCAAAACAATTCCTGAATTTTCCCCTTCAATTCGAGCATTTCTGCATTGGACAGGGCTGATGGTTGTTTATGAGATGAAAAACTATGTGTAAACTTTCTTAGTTTAGCGGAATCATGAACATTTTCGGCGTGATGAATAATTTGTTTACAGTAGTGATGAGGCTTTCGCGCACCTGCAGGAGCGGATCCAAGGATTTACAAATGAATAAAATTTAATAGAAATGAAGTTTTAATACTTTTAAATATTATTTAATGAAATTATTAATATGCAAGTAATAGATATAGAAGAAAACGCGCAATGCTAATGAATGCAGCTGACAATCACTACTTTCTAAAGATAAATTAATTCTAAATAAAATAATTATAAATTCTAAAGACAAAACAGAAGAAGAATGAATGGTAGTAAAATATCAAATCACATCAGGGGAACCGAACTTTATTAATGAAACTCTTAAGAAGTTCCTTATAAGTTGTGAATTTTATATCTGTGTATTCTACCTGGTTGCTTCGAGGAAAGGGGGGGGGGGCTTGAACATAAACATGTAAATTAGCATTACTTTGTAGAAAGAATTAAGGCTTATAATTTTAAAAACGTCAAGAAGAGTTGCTTGTGATATGAAAGTCAAGATCATTTTATAAAGAATGCAAAACATAAAAGAGAAAAAGGGGGGGGGGGTGTAAAGATGGCAATGTCTTCTTCAGTTGACAAAAATAGGGGCGAATAAAATGCACACACATATCATATACAACCGTTTTTATTTAATATAAACTCGTTTCCATGGCAACGGCAAGGTTTTTCTGGCCTATCAAAATCACCCAGTAGGTTTTAACTTTACACCAGTTCCTACGTGAATGAGCACTGAGCAGTCCCCGCAAACTATATATACGGGGGAAAAATCAATATTTTGTAGTGTTTAAGAAACGTTGGTCCTACGTTTTCGGAAATTCTAAGATATTTAAAGATATCTAATTCCTTCTTAATCCTATCAGGAAACTGGTAATACGTAAAATCTTCAAAGAGGGGCCTTTACATACCCTATGAATATTACAGAAAAAAGAAGTTAGAAAGACGAAGAAATAGAAAAAAATCGACTTTTTAATCCAATTTCTGTGACGACCGGAAGTAATGACGACGGAAAGAATATTCATGGTGACATCTACAAGTCATTATCTATGATATCTGACAAAGTTAACTTTCATATCTTAAGCTGTTCTGGAGAAATGGAGCGGACATAGTCCTTTACCAAATTTCGTCTATACAATAATATTAAGAATATAACAGAATGCGGTGTAAGGTTCACGTCAAAACATGGTTGACGCAAAACAATTCCTGAATTTTCCCCTTCAATTCGAGCATTTCTGCATTGGACAGGGCTGATGGTTGTTTATGAGATGAAAAACTATGTGTAAACTTTCTTAGTTTAGCGGAATCATGAACATTTTCGGCGTGATGAATAATTTGTTTACAGTAGTGATGAGGCTTTCGCGCACCTGCAGGAGCGGATCCAAGGATTTACAAATGAATAAAATTTAATAGAAATGAAGTTTTAATACTTTTAAATATTATTTAATGAAATTATTAATATGCAAGTAATAGATATAGAAGAAAACGCGCAATGCTAATGAATGCAGCTGACAATCACTACTTTCTAAAGATAAATTAATTCTAAATAAAATAATTATAAATTCTAAAGACAAAACAGAAGAAGAATGAATGGTAGTAAAATATCAAATCACATCAGGGGAACCGAACTTTATTAATGAAACTCTTAAGAAGTTCCTTATAAGTTGTGAATTTTATATCTGTGTATTCTACCTGGTTGCTTCGAGGAAAGGGGGGGGGGGCTTGAACATAAACATGTAAATTAGCATTACTTTGTAGAAAGAATTAAGGCTTATAATTTTAAAAACGTCAAGAAGAGTTGCTTGTGATATGAAAGTCAAGATCATTTTATAAAGAATGCAAAACATAAAAGAGAAAAAGGGGGGGGGGGTGTAAAGATGGCAATGTCTTCTTCAGTTGACAAAAATAGGGGCGAATAAAATGCACACACATATCATATACAACCGTTTTTATTTAATATAAACTCGTTTCCATGGCAACGGCAAGGTTTTTCTGGCCTATCAAAATCACCCAGTAGGTTTTAACTTTACACCAGTTCCTACGTGAATGAGCACTGAGCAGTCCCCGCAAACTATATATACGGGGGAAAAATCAATATTTTGTAGTGTTTAAGAAACGTTGGTCCTACGTTTTCGGAAATTCTAAGATATTTAAAGATATCTAATTCCTTCTTAATCCTATCAGGAAACTGGTAATACGTAAAATCTTCAAAGAGGGGCCTTTACATACCCTATGAATATTACAGAAAAAAGAAGTTAGAAAGACGAAGAAATAGAAAAAAATCGACTTTTTAATCCAATTTCTGTGACGACCGGAAGTAATGACGACGGAAAGAATATTCATGGTGACATCTACAAGTCATTATCTATGATATCTGACAAAGTTAACTTTCATATCTTAAGCTGTTCTGGAGAAATGGAGCGGACATAGTCCTTTACCAAATTTCGTCTATACAATAATATTAAGAATATAACAGAATGCGGTGTAAGGTTCACGTCAAAACATGGTTGACGCAAAACAATTCCTGAATTTTCCCCTTCAATTCGAGCATTTCTGCATTGGACAGGGCTGATGGTTGTTTATGAGATGAAAAACTATGTGTAAACTTTCTTAGTTTAGCGGAATCATGAACATTTTCGGCGTGATGAATAATTTGTTTACAGTAGTGATGAGGCTTTCGCGCACCTGCAGGAGCGGATCCAAGGATTTACAAATGAATAAAATTTAATAGAAATGAAGTTTTAATACTTTTAAATATTATTTAATGAAATTATTAATATGCAAGTAATAGATATAGAAGAAAACGCGCAATGCTAATGAATGCAGCTGACAATCACTACTTTCTAAAGATAAATTAATTCTAAATAAAATAATTATAAATTCTAAAGACAAAACAGAAGAAGAATGAATGGTAGTAAAATATCAAATCACATCAGGGGAACCGAACTTTATTAATGAAACTCTTAAGAAGTTCCTTATAAGTTGTGAATTTTATATCTGTGTATTCTACCTGGTTGCTTCGAGGAAAGGGGGGGGGGGCTTGAACATAAACATGTAAATTAGCATTACTTTGTAGAAAGAATTAAGGCTTATAATTTTAAAAACGTCAAGAAGAGTTGCTTGTGATATGAAAGTCAAGATCATTTTATAAAGAATGCAAAACATAAAAGAGAAAAAGGGGGGGGGGGTGTAAAGATGGCAATGTCTTCTTCAGTTGACAAAAATAGGGGCGAATAAAATGCACACACATATCATATACAACCGTTTTTATTTAATATAAACTCGTTTCCATGGCAACGGCAAGGTTTTTCTGGCCTATCAAAATCACCCAGTAGGTTTTAACTTTACACCAGTTCCTACGTGAATGAGCACTGAGCAGTCCCCGCAAACTATATATACGGGGGAAAAATCAATATTTTGTAGTGTTTAAGAAACGTTGGTCCTACGTTTTCGGAAATTCTAAGATATTTAAAGATATCTAATTCCTTCTTAATCCTATCAGGAAACTGGTAATACGTAAAATCTTCAAAGAGGGGCCTTTACATACCCTATGAATATTACAGAAAAAAGAAGTTAGAAAGACGAAGAAATAGAAAAAAATCGACTTTTTAATCCAATTTCTGTGACGACCGGAAGTAATGACGACGGAAAGAATATTCATGGTGACATCTACAAGTCATTATCTATGATATCTGACAAAGTTAACTTTCATATCTTAAGCTGTTCTGGAGAAATGGAGCGGACATAGTCCTTTACCAAATTTCGTCTATACAATAATATTAAGAATATAACAGAATGCGGTGTAAGGTTCACGTCAAAACATGGTTGACGCAAAACAATTCCTGAATTTTCCCCTTCAATTCGAGCATTTCTGCATTGGACAGGGCTGATGGTTGTTTATGAGATGAAAAACTATGTGTAAACTTTCTTAGTTTAGCGGAATCATGAACATTTTCGGCGTGATGAATAATTTGTTTACAGTAGTGATGAGGCTTTCGCGCACCTGCAGGAGCGGATCCAAGGATTTACAAATGAATAAAATTTAATAGAAATGAAGTTTTAATACTTTTAAATATTATTTAATGAAATTATTAATATGCAAGTAATAGATATAGAAGAAAACGCGCAATGCTAATGAATGCAGCTGACAATCACTACTTTCTAAAGATAAATTAATTCTAAATAAAATAATTATAAATTCTAAAGACAAAACAGAAGAAGAATGAATGGTAGTAAAATATCAAATCACATCAGGGGAACCGAACTTTATTAATGAAACTCTTAAGAAGTTCCTTATAAGTTGTGAATTTTATATCTGTGTATTCTACCTGGTTGCTTCGAGGAAAGGGGGGGGGGGCTTGAACATAAACATGTAAATTAGCATTACTTTGTAGAAAGAATTAAGGCTTATAATTTTAAAAACGTCAAGAAGAGTTGCTTGTGATATGAAAGTCAAGATCATTTTATAAAGAATGCAAAACATAAAAGAGAAAAAGGGGGGGGGGGTGTAAAGATGGCAATGTCTTCTTCAGTTGACAAAAATAGGGGCGAATAAAATGCACACACATATCATATACAACCGTTTTTATTTAATATAAACTCGTTTCCATGGCAACGGCAAGGTTTTTCTGGCCTATCAAAATCACCCAGTAGGTTTTAACTTTACACCAGTTCCTACGTGAATGAGCACTGAGCAGTCCCCGCAAACTATATATACGGGGGAAAAATCAATATTTTGTAGTGTTTAAGAAACGTTGGTCCTACGTTTTCGGAAATTCTAAGATATTTAAAGATATCTAATTCCTTCTTAATCCTATCAGGAAACTGGTAATACGTAAAATCTTCAAAGAGGGGCCTTTACATACCCTATGAATATTACAGAAAAAAGAAGTTAGAAAGACGAAGAAATAGAAAAAAATCGACTTTTTAATCCAATTTCTGTGACGACCGGAAGTAATGACGACGGAAAGAATATTCATGGTGACATCTACAAGTCATTATCTATGATATCTGACAAAGTTAACTTTCATATCTTAAGCTGTTCTGGAGAAATGGAGCGGACATAGTCCTTTACCAAATTTCGTCTATACAATAATATTAAGAATATAACAGAATGCGGTGTAAGGTTCACGTCAAAACATGGTTGACGCAAAACAATTCCTGAATTTTCCCCTTCAATTCGAGCATTTCTGCATTGGACAGGGCTGATGGTTGTTTATGAGATGAAAAACTATGTGTAAACTTTCTTAGTTTAGCGGAATCATGAACATTTTCGGCGTGATGAATAATTTGTTTACAGTAGTGATGAGGCTTTCGCGCACCTGCAGGAGCGGATCCAAGGATTTACAAATGAATAAAATTTAATAGAAATGAAGTTTTAATACTTTTAAATATTATTTAATGAAATTATTAATATGCAAGTAATAGATATAGAAGAAAACGCGCAATGCTAATGAATGCAGCTGACAATCACTACTTTCTAAAGATAAATTAATTCTAAATAAAATAATTATAAATTCTAAAGACAAAACAGAAGAAGAATGAATGGTAGTAAAATATCAAATCACATCAGGGGAACCGAACTTTATTAATGAAACTCTTAAGAAGTTCCTTATAAGTTGTGAATTTTATATCTGTGTATTCTACCTGGTTGCTTCGAGGAAAGGGGGGGGGGGCTTGAACATAAACATGTAAATTAGCATTACTTTGTAGAAAGAATTAAGGCTTATAATTTTAAAAACGTCAAGAAGAGTTGCTTGTGATATGAAAGTCAAGATCATTTTATAAAGAATGCAAAACATAAAAGAGAAAAAGGGGGGGGGGGTGTAAAGATGGCAATGTCTTCTTCAGTTGACAAAAATAGGGGCGAATAAAATGCACACACATATCATATACAACCGTTTTTATTTAATATAAACTCGTTTCCATGGCAACGGCAAGGTTTTTCTGGCCTATCAAAATCACCCAGTAGGTTTTAACTTTACACCAGTTCCTACGTGAATGAGCACTGAGCAGTCCCCGCAAACTATATATACGGGGGAAAAATCAATATTTTGTAGTGTTTAAGAAACGTTGGTCCTACGTTTTCGGAAATTCTAAGATATTTAAAGATATCTAATTCCTTCTTAATCCTATCAGGAAACTGGTAATACGTAAAATCTTCAAAGAGGGGCCTTTACATACCCTATGAATATTACAGAAAAAAGAAGTTAGAAAGACGAAGAAATAGAAAAAAATCGACTTTTTAATCCAATTTCTGTGACGACCGGAAGTAATGACGACGGAAAGAATATTCATGGTGACATCTACAAGTCATTATCTATGATATCTGACAAAGTTAACTTTCATATCTTAAGCTGTTCTGGAGAAATGGAGCGGACATAGTCCTTTACCAAATTTCGTCTATACAATAATATTAAGAATATAACAGAATGCGGTGTAAGGTTCACGTCAAAACATGGTTGACGCAAAACAATTCCTGAATTTTCCCCTTCAATTCGAGCATTTCTGCATTGGACAGGGCTGATGGTTGTTTATGAGATGAAAAACTATGTGTAAACTTTCTTAGTTTAGCGGAATCATGAACATTTTCGGCGTGATGAATAATTTGTTTACAGTAGTGATGAGGCTTTCGCGCACCTGCAGGAGCGGATCCAAGGATTTACAAATGAATAAAATTTAATAGAAATGAAGTTTTAATACTTTTAAATATTATTTAATGAAATTATTAATATGCAAGTAATAGATATAGAAGAAAACGCGCAATGCTAATGAATGCAGCTGACAATCACTACTTTCTAAAGATAAATTAATTCTAAATAAAATAATTATAAATTCTAAAGACAAAACAGAAGAAGAATGAATGGTAGTAAAATATCAAATCACATCAGGGGAACCGAACTTTATTAATGAAACTCTTAAGAAGTTCCTTATAAGTTGTGAATTTTATATCTGTGTATTCTACCTGGTTGCTTCGAGGAAAGGGGGGGGGGGCTTGAACATAAACATGTAAATTAGCATTACTTTGTAGAAAGAATTAAGGC
>NW_026889890.1:0-5000 GCF_033153115.1 Saccostrea echinata
GTTCTAACCCTAACCCTAGCCCTAGCCTTCTCCCTAGAACTAACCCTCTCCAGGGTTAACCCTAACCGTAACCCCTAAACCCTATAACCCTAGCCCTAACCCCTATATAACCCTAGCCCTAACCCTATCACCCTACCCCAACCCTAGCCTTAACCCTAACCCTAACCCTGGACTGGCTGCACGGAATGTCTGGACCCCGGTGGTCGAAGGACTTAGCGCAGAGCCCACGGCGACCAACCCTCGACGGCCAAATATGCGTATGTGACAATGCCATTTTTCAGTGTCGAGGGGCCGAGCGCGCAGGGCGCCCGGCCGTCCCCCTCGACCAGCTGGGCGCACGGTCGGCGCAGGCCGTCGAGCCAGCCGGCCGTCCGCCTCGACCAGCTCGGCGCACGGTCGGTGCGGCCAGGTCGAGGGGCCGAGAACGCAGGCCGACCGTCCGTCTCCCTCGACCAGCTCTACACAAGGTCGGTGCAGGCCGTCGAGCCAGCCGGCCGTCCGCCTCGACCATCTCGGAACACGGTCGGTGCAGGCCAGGTCGAGGGGCCGAGAGCGCAGGCCGACCGTCCGCCTCCCTCGACCAGCTGGGCGCACGGTCGGCGCAGGCCGTCGAGTTAGCCGGCCGTCTCCCTCGACCAGTTCGGCGCACGGTCGGTGCGGCCAGGTCGAGGGGCCGAGAGCGCAGGCCGACCGTCCGTCCCCCTCGACCATCTCGGAGCACGGTCGGTGCAGGCCAGGTCGAGGGGCCGAGAGCGCAGGCCGACCGTCCGCCTCCCTCGACCAGCTGGGCGCACGGTCGGTGCAGGCCGTCGAGTTAGCCGGCCGTCCCCCTCGACCATCTCGGAACACGGTCGGTGCAGGCCAGGTCGAGGGGCCGAGAGCGCAGGCCGACCGTCCGCCTCCCTCGACCAGCTGCGAACACGGTCGGTGCAGGCCAGGTCGAGGGGCCGAGAGCGCAGGCCGACCGTCCGCCTCCCTCGACCAGCTGCGAACACGGTCGGTGCAGGCCAGGTCGAGGGGCCGAGAGCGCAGGCCGACCGTCCGTCTCCCTCGACCAGCTCTACACAAGGTCGGTGCAGGCCGTCGAGCCAGCCGGCCGTCCGCCTCGACCATCTCGGAACACGGTCGGTGCAGGCCAGGTCGAGGGGCCGAGAGCGCAGGCCGACCGTCCGCCTCCCTCGACCAGCTGGGCGCACGGTCGGTGCAGGCCGTCGAGTTAGCCGGCCGTCCCCCTCGACCATCTCGGAACACGGTCGGTGCAGGCCAGGTCGAGGGGCCGAGAGCGCAGGCCGACCGTCCGCCTCCCTCGACCAGCTGCGAACACGGTCGGTGCAGGCCAGGTCGAGGGGCCGAGAGCGCAGGCCGACCGTCCGTCTCCCTCGACCAGCTCTACACAAGGTCGGTGCAGGCCGTCGAGCCAGTCGGCCGTCCGCCTCGACCATCTCGGAACACGGTCGGTGCAGGCCAGGTCGAGGGGCCGAGAGCGCAGGCCGACCGTCCGCCTCCCTCGACCAGCTGCGAACACGGTCGGCGCAGGCCGTCGAGTTAGCCGGCCGTCTCCCTCGACCAGTTCGGCGCACGGTCGGTGCAGGCCAGGTCGAGGGGCCGAGAGCGCAGGCCGACCGTCCGTCTCCCTCGACCAGCTCTACACAAGGTCGGTGCAGGCCGTCGAGCCAGTCGGCCGTCCGCCTCGACCATCTCGGAACACGGTCGGTGCAGGCCAGGTCGAGGGGCCGAGAGCGCAGGCCGACCGTCCGCCTCCCTCGACCAGCTGCGAACACGGTCGGCGCAGGCCGTCGAGTTAGCCGGCCGTCTCCCTCGACCAGCTCGGCGCACCGTCGGTGCGGCCAGGTCGAGGGGCCGAGAGCGCAGGCCGACCGTCCGCCTCCCTCGACCAGCTGGGCGCACGGTCGGCGCAGGCCGTCGAGCCAGCCGGCCGTCCGCCTCGACCATCTCGGAACACGGTCGGTGCAGGCCAGGTCGAGGGGCCGAGAGCGCAGGCCGACCGTCCGCCTCCCTCGACCAGCTGCGAACACGGTCGGCGCAGGCCGTCGAGTTAGCCGGACGTCTCCCTCGACCAGCTCGGCGCACGGTCGGTGCAGGCCAGGTCGAGGGGCCGAGAGCGCAGGCCGACCGTCCGCCTCCCTCGACCAGCTGCGAACACGGTCGGCGCAGGCCGTCGAGTTAGCCGGCCGTCTCCCTCGACCAGCTCGGCGCACCGTCGGTGCGGCCAGGTCGAGGGACCGAGAGCGCAGGCCGACCGTCCGTCTCCCTCGACCAGCTCTACACACGGTCGGTGCAGGCCGGTCGAGGGGCCGAGAGCGCAGGCCGGCCGGCAGTCTCCCTCGACCATCTCGGGAACACGGTCGGTGCAGGGCAGCCGGCAATCGACTTGGCTGCACCGACTGTCTGCCGAGCTGGTCGAGCGTGACTGCCGGCTGACCTGCGCACTGGACCCCTCGGAGAGCTGAAGTGACACTTCCATATTTTCAGTGCAACTTAGTGGAGGGGAGACTGCCGGCCTATCGGCGCGCTAGGCCCTTCGACTTGGCTGCACCGACTTGTCGGCCGAGCCGGTCGAGGGAGACTGCCGGCTGGCCTGCGCGCTGCGCCCCTCGGATACCTGAAGTGACACTTCCTTTTTTTTTTTTTTTCAGTGCAACTTAATCGAGGCGCTGGGCCCCTCGACTGGGTACACCGACCGTCTGCCGAGCTGACCGAGGGAGACTGCCGGCTTGCCTGCGCGCTGGGCCCCTCGCATAGCTTAAGTGGCTTCCATTTTTTCAGAGTAAAATTGCCATTTTGAGAGTGCACGGCTTAGGCCTTGGAGTAGGTGGACCTGTTTGGTATCAAAGGAAAGGCCTTGACAAGGGCTACAATCCTGGGGGGATAAATTGGACCTGTGTGTCCCAGGGTTCGAGGAGTGAATTTTTGAAAATATGTCTTTTTGGAGAAAAGCTTAAGTGACACTTCCTTTTTTCAATGTGAAATATTTCTGTGCATGATGGGGAGGAGTGTAGTACGTAGTTTTTTTCCTCTTGTCCAGACGAACATTTCGATACCAAGAACACCCACTTACGCCCAAGAGTACGAAAGATACAATCAAAATGGCAATGAGGTCGGAAAGTTCCAAGTCAGTGACAATGTAGATTTTTTTCATACCTCCCGAACCCGACCCCCCCGGGGCACCAATTTTTCAGGGATTGTAGACCAGACCCCAGAAAAACTTTCCTGAAGGTTTGGTCTCTTAACTCTTATAATTATGAAAGATATGGTCCGAATGCGGGGAAAAAGCGACTTTTGTAATTGACCGAAATTCCAACTCAGATGGTGGGGTAGTTGGGGTATACACTTTACAGGACCTTGAGTCTGGGGTCGAAATCGGAGGAATGGAGGACCGCACTGACTGTCTGCCGAGCGGGTCGAGGCAGTCTGCCGGCTGGGATCCTCGGAAAGCTTAAGTGACAATTCCATTATTTCTTTTGTTTTTTTTTCGTGCAACTTGGTCGAGGGGGACGGACGGTCGGCCTGCGCTCTCTGCCCCTCGACCGGCCTGCACCGACCGTGTGCCGAGCTGGTCGAGGGAGACGGCCGGCTGCCTCGACGGTCTGCACCGACCGTCTGCCGAGCTGGTCGAGGGAGACGGCCGGCCGGCCTGAGCGCTCTGTCCCTCGACCTGCCTGCACCGACCGTGTGTAGAGCTGGTCGAGGGAGACGGCCGGCCGGCCTGCGCGCTCTGCCCCTCGACCTGCCTGCACCGACCGTGTGCCGAGCTGGTCGAGGGCGACGGCCGGCCGGCCTGCGCTCTCGGGCCCTCGACCTGGCTGCACCGACCGTGAGCCGAGCTGGTCGAGGGAGACGGCCGGCCGGCCTGCGCTCTCTGCCCCTCGACCTGGCTGCACCGACCGTGCGCCGAGCTGGTCGGGGGAGACGGCCGGCTGGCTCGACGTTCTGCAGCGACCGTGTGCCCAGCTGGTCGAGGGGGACGGACGGCCGGCCTGCGCTCTCGGCCCCTCGACCTGGCCGCACCGACCGTGCGCCGAGCTGGTCGAGGGAGACGGCCGGCTGCCTCGACGGTCTGCACCGACCGTGTGCCGAGCTGGTCGAGGTGGACGGCCGGCCGGCCTGCGCTCTCGGGCCCTCGACCTGGCTGCACCGACCGTGTGTAGAGCTGGTCGAGGGAGACGGCCGGCTGCCTCGACGGTCTGCACCGACCGTGTGCCGAGCTGGTCGAGGTGGACGGCCGGCCGGCCTGCGCTCTCGGGCCCTCGACCTGGCTGCACCGACCGTGTGCCGAGCTGGTCGAGGGAGACGGCCGGCCGGCCTGCGCGCTCTGCCCCTCGACCTGGCTGCACCGACCGTGCGCCGAGCTGGTCGAGGGAGACGGCCGGCTGGCTCGACGGCCTGCACCGACCGTGTGCCGAGCTGGTCGAGGGGGACGGCCGGCTGGCTCGACGTTCTACAGCGACCGTGTGCCCAGCTGGTCGAGGGAGACGGCCGGCCGGCCTGCGCGCTCTGCCCCTCGACCTGCCTGCACCGACCGTGTGTAGAGCTGGTCGAAGGAGACGGCCGGCTGCCTCGACGGCCTGCACCGACCTTCTGCCGAACTGGTCGAGGGAGACGGCCGGCCGGCCTGCGCTCTCTGCCCGTCGACCTGGCCGCACCGACCGTGTGCCGAGCTGGTCGAGGGGGACGGCCGGCTGGCTCGACGTTCTGCAGCGACCGTGTGCCCAGCTGGTCGAGGGAGACGGCCGGCCGGCCTGCGCGCTCTGCCCCTCGACCTGCCTGCACCGACCGTGTGTAGAGCTGGTCGAGGGAGACGGCCGGCTGCCTCGACGGCCTGCACCGACCGTCTGCCGAACTGGTCGAGGGAGACGGCCGGCCGGCCTGCGCTCTCTGCCCCTCGACCTGGCTGCACCGACCGTGCGCCGAGCTGGTCGAGGGAGACGGCCGGCTGGCTTGCGCGCTCTGCCCCTCGACCTGGCTGCACCGACCGTGCG
>NW_026889890.1:15000-20000 GCF_033153115.1 Saccostrea echinata
AACTAACCCTCTCCAGGGTTAACCCTAACCGTAACCCCTAAACCCTATAACCCTAGCCCTAACCCCTATATAACCCTAGCCCTAACCCTATCACCCTACCCCAACCCTAGCCTTAACCCTAACCCTAACCCTGGACTGGCTGCACGGAATGTCTGGACCCCGGTGGTCGAAGGACTTAGCGCAGAGCCCACGGCGACCAACCCTCGACGGCCAAATATGCGTATGTGACAATGCCATTTTTCAGTGTCGAGGGGCCGAGCGCGCAGGGCGCCCGGCCGTCCCCCTCGACCAGCTGGGCGCACGGTCGGCGCAGGCCGTCGAGCCAGCCGGCCGTCCGCCTCGACCAGCTCGGCGCACGGTCGGTGCGGCCAGGTCGAGGGGCCGAGAACGCAGGCCGACCGTCCGTCTCCCTCGACCAGCTCTACACAAGGTCGGTGCAGGCCGTCGAGCCAGCCGGCCGTCCGCCTCGACCATCTCGGAACACGGTCGGTGCAGGCCAGGTCGAGGGGCCGAGAGCGCAGGCCGACCGTCCGCCTCCCTCGACCAGCTGGGCGCACGGTCGGCGCAGGCCGTCGAGTTAGCCGGCCGTCTCCCTCGACCAGTTCGGCGCACGGTCGGTGCGGCCAGGTCGAGGGGCCGAGAGCGCAGGCCGACCGTCCGTCCCCCTCGACCATCTCGGAGCACGGTCGGTGCAGGCCAGGTCGAGGGGCCGAGAGCGCAGGCCGACCGTCCGCCTCCCTCGACCAGCTGGGCGCACGGTCGGTGCAGGCCGTCGAGTTAGCCGGCCGTCCCCCTCGACCATCTCGGAACACGGTCGGTGCAGGCCAGGTCGAGGGGCCGAGAGCGCAGGCCGACCGTCCGCCTCCCTCGACCAGCTGCGAACACGGTCGGTGCAGGCCAGGTCGAGGGGCCGAGAGCGCAGGCCGACCGTCCGCCTCCCTCGACCAGCTGCGAACACGGTCGGTGCAGGCCAGGTCGAGGGGCCGAGAGCGCAGGCCGACCGTCCGTCTCCCTCGACCAGCTCTACACAAGGTCGGTGCAGGCCGTCGAGCCAGCCGGCCGTCCGCCTCGACCATCTCGGAACACGGTCGGTGCAGGCCAGGTCGAGGGGCCGAGAGCGCAGGCCGACCGTCCGCCTCCCTCGACCAGCTGGGCGCACGGTCGGTGCAGGCCGTCGAGTTAGCCGGCCGTCCCCCTCGACCATCTCGGAACACGGTCGGTGCAGGCCAGGTCGAGGGGCCGAGAGCGCAGGCCGACCGTCCGTCTCCCTCGACCAGCTCTACACAAGGTCGGTGCAGGCCGTCGAGCCAGTCGGCCGTCCGCCTCGACCATCTCGGAACACGGTCGGTGCAGGCCAGGTCGAGGGGCCGAGAGCGCAGGCCGACCGTCCGCCTCCCTCGACCAGCTGCGAACACGGTCGGCGCAGGCCGTCGAGTTAGCCGGCCGTCTCCCTCGACCAGTTCGGCGCACGGTCGGTGCAGGCCAGGTCGAGGGGCCGAGAGCGCAGGCCGACCGTCCGTCTCCCTCGACCAGCTCTACACAAGGTCGGTGCAGGCCGTCGAGCCAGTCGGCCGTCCGCCTCGACCATCTCGGAACACGGTCGGTGCAGGCCAGGTCGAGGGGCCGAGAGCGCAGGCCGACCGTCCGCCTCCCTCGACCAGCTGCGAACACGGTCGGCGCAGGCCGTCGAGTTAGCCGGCCGTCTCCCTCGACCAGCTCGGCGCACCGTCGGTGCGGCCAGGTCGAGGGGCCGAGAGCGCAGGCCGACCGTCCGCCTCCCTCGACCAGCTGGGCGCACGGTCGGCGCAGGCCGTCGAGCCAGCCGGCCGTCCGCCTCGACCATCTCGGAACACGGTCGGTGCAGGCCAGGTCGAGGGGCCGAGAGCGCAGGCCGACCGTCCGCCTCCCTCGACCAGCTGCGAACACGGTCGGCGCAGGCCGTCGAGTTAGCCGGACGTCTCCCTCGACCAGCTCGGCGCACGGTCGGTGCAGGCCAGGTCGAGGGGCCGAGAGCGCAGGCCGACCGTCCGCCTCCCTCGACCAGCTGCGAACACGGTCGGCGCAGGCCGTCGAGTTAGCCGGCCGTCTCCCTCGACCAGCTCGGCGCACCGTCGGTGCGGCCAGGTCGAGGGACCGAGAGCGCAGGCCGACCGTCCGTCTCCCTCGACCAGCTCTACACACGGTCGGTGCAGGCCGGTCGAGGGGCCGAGAGCGCAGGCCGGCCGGCAGTCTCCCTCGACCATCTCGGAACACGGTCGGTGCAGGGCAGCCGGCAATCGACTTGGCTGCACCGACTGTCTGCCGAGCTGGTCGAGCGTGACTGCCGGCTGACCTGCGCACTGGACCCCTCGGAGAGCTGAAGTGACACTTCCATATTTTCAGTGCAACTTAGTGGAGGGGAGACTGCCGGCCTATCGGCGCGCTAGGCCCTTCGACTTGGCTGCACCGACTTGTCGGCCGAGCCGGTCGAGGGAGACTGCCGGCTGGCCTGCGCGCTGCGCCCCTCGGATACCTGAAGTGACACTTCCTTTTTTTTTTTTTTCAGTGCAACTTAATCGAGGCGCTGGGCCCCTCGACTGGGTACACCGACCGTCTGCCGAGCTGACCGAGGGAGACTGCCGGCTTGCCTGCGCGCTGGGCCCCTCGCATAGCTTAAGTGGCTTCCATTTTTTCAGAGTAAAATTGCCATTTTGAGAGTGCACGGCTTAGGCCTTGGAGTAGGTGGACCTGTTTGGTATCAAAGGAAAGGCCTTGACAAGGGCTACAATCCTGGGGGGATAAATTGGACCTGTGTGTCCCAGGGTTCGAGGAGTGAATTTTTGAAAATATGTCTTTTTGGAGAAAAGCTTAAGTGACACTTCCTTTTTTCAATGTGAAATATTTCTGTGCATGATGGGGAGGAGTGTAGTACGTAGTTTTTTTCCTCTTGTCCAGACGAACATTTCGATACCAAGAACACCCACTTACGCCCAAGAGTACGAAAGATACAATCAAAATGGCAATGAGGTCGGAAAGTTCCAAGTCAGTGACAATGTAGATTTTTTTCATACCTCCCGAACCCGACCCCCCCGGGGCACCAATTTTTCAGGGATTGTAGACCAGACCCCAGAAAAACTTTCCTGAAGGTTTGGTCTCTTAACTCTTATAATTATGAAAGATATGGTCCGAATGCGGGGAAAAGCGACTTTTGTAATTGACCGAAATTCCAACTCAGATGGTGGGGTAGTTGGGGTATACACTTTACAGGACCTTGAGTCTGGGGTCGAAATCGGAGGAATGGAGGACCGCACTGACTGTCTGCCGAGCGGGTCGAGGCAGTCTGCCGGCTGGGATCCTCGGAAAGCTTAAGTGACAATTCCATTATTTCTTTTGTTTTTTTTTCGTGCAACTTGGTCGAGGGGGACGGACGGTCGGCCTGCGCTCTCTGCCCCTCGACCGGCCTGCACCGACCGTGTGCCGAGCTGGTCGAGGGAGACGGCCGGCTGCCTCGACGGTCTGCACCGACCGTCTGCCGAGCTGGTCGAGGGAGACGGCCGGCCGGCCTGAGCGCTCTGTCCCTCGACCTGCCTGCACCGACCGTGTGTAGAGCTGGTCGAGGGAGACGGCCGGCCGGCCTGCGCGCTCTGCCCCTCGACCTGCCTGCACCGACCGTGTGCCGAGCTGGTCGAGGGCGACGGCCGGCCGGCCTGCGCTCTCGGGCCCTCGACCTGGCTGCACCGACCGTGAGCCGAGCTGGTCGAGGGAGACGGCCGGCCGGCCTGCGCTCTCTGCCCCTCGACCTGGCTGCACCGACCGTGCGCCGAGCTGGTCGGGGGAGACGGCCGGCTGGCTCGACGTTCTGCAGCGACCGTGTGCCCAGCTGGTCGAGGGGGACGGACGGCCGGCCTGCGCTCTCGGCCCCTCGACCTGGCCGCACCGACCGTGCGCCGAGCTGGTCGAGGGAGACGGCCGGCTGCCTCGACGGTCTGCACCGACCGTGTGCCGAGCTGGTCGAGGTGGACGGCCGGCCGGCCTGCGCTCTCGGGCCCTCGACCTGGCTGCACCGACCGTGTGTAGAGCTGGTCGAGGGAGACGGCCGGCTGCCTCGACGGTCTGCACCGACCGTGTGCCGAGCTGGTCGAGGTGGACGGCCGGCCGGCCTGCGCTCTCGGGCCCTCGACCTGGCTGCACCGACCGTGTGCCGAGCTGGTCGAGGGAGACGGCCGGCCGGCCTGCGCGCTCTGCCCCTCGACCTGGCTGCACCGACCGTGCGCCGAGCTGGTCGAGGGAGACGGCCGGCTGGCTCGACGGCCTGCACCGACCGTGTGCCGAGCTGGTCGAGGGGGACGGCCGGCTGGCTCGACGTTCTACAGCGACCGTGTGCCCAGCTGGTCGAGGGAGACGGCCGGCCGGCCTGCGCGCTCTGCCCCTCGACCTGCCTGCACCGACCGTGTGTAGAGCTGGTCGAAGGAGACGGCCGGCTGCCTCGACGGCCTGCACCGACCTTCTGCCGAACTGGTCGAGGGAGACGGCCGGCCGGCCTGCGCTCTCTGCCCGTCGACCTGGCCGCACCGACCGTGTGCCGAGCTGGTCGAGGGGGACGGCCGGCTGGCTCGACGTTCTGCAGCGACCGTGTGCCCAGCTGGTCGAGGGAGACGGCCGGCCGGCCTGCGCGCTCTGCCCCTCGACCTGCCTGCACCGACCGTGTGTAGAGCTGGTCGAGGGAGACGGCCGGCTGCCTCGACGGCCTGCACCGACCGTCTGCCGAACTGGTCGAGGGAGACGGCCGGCCGGCCTGCGCTCTCTGCCCCTCGACCTGGCTGCACCGACCGTGCGCCGAGCTGGTCGAGGGAGACGGCCGGCTGGCTTGCGCGCTCTGCCCCTCGACCTGGCTGCACCGACCGTGCGCCGAGCTGGTCGAGGGAGACGGCCGGCTGCCTCGACCTGCCTGCACCGACCGTGTGCCGAGCTGGTCGAGGGCCGGCCGGCCTGCGCTCTCGGGCCCTCGACCTGGCTGCACC
>NW_026889890.1:30000-31386 GCF_033153115.1 Saccostrea echinata
TAACCCTAACCCTAACCCTGGACTGGCTGCACGGAATGTCTGGACCCCGGTGGTCGAAGGACTTAGCGCAGAGCCCACGGCGACCAACCCTCGACGGCCAAATATGCGTATGTGACAATGCCATTTTTCAGTGTCGAGGGGCCGAGCGCGCAGGGCGCCCGGCCGTCCCCCTCGACCAGCTGGGCGCACGGTCGGCGCAGGCCGTCGAGCCAGCCGGCCGTCCGCCTCGACCAGCTCGGCGCACGGTCGGTGCGGCCAGGTCGAGGGGCCGAGAACGCAGGCCGACCGTCCGTCTCCCTCGACCAGCTCTACACAAGGTCGGTGCAGGCCGTCGAGCCAGCCGGCCGTCCGCCTCGACCATCTCGGAACACGGTCGGTGCAGGCCAGGTCGAGGGGCCGAGAGCGCAGGCCGACCGTCCGCCTCCCTCGACCAGCTGGGCGCACGGTCGGCGCAGGCCGTCGAGTTAGCCGGCCGTCTCCCTCGACCAGTTCGGCGCACGGTCGGTGCGGCCAGGTCGAGGGGCCGAGAGCGCAGGCCGACCGTCCGTCCCCCTCGACCATCTCGGAGCACGGTCGGTGCAGGCCAGGTCGAGGGGCCGAGAGCGCAGGCCGACCGTCCGCCTCCCTCGACCAGCTGGGCGCACGGTCGGTGCAGGCCGTCGAGTTAGCCGGCCGTCCCCCTCGACCATCTCGGAACACGGTCGGTGCAGGCCAGGTCGAGGGGCCGAGAGCGCAGGCCGACCGTCCGCCTCCCTCGACCAGCTGCGAACACGGTCGGTGCAGGCCAGGTCGAGGGGCCGAGAGCGCAGGCCGACCGTCCGCCTCCCTCGACCAGCTGCGAACACGGTCGGTGCAGGCCAGGTCGAGGGGCCGAGAGCGCAGGCCGACCGTCCGTCTCCCTCGACCAGCTCTACACAAGGTCGGTGCAGGCCGTCGAGCCAGCCGGCCGTCCGCCTCGACCATCTCGGAACACGGTCGGTGCAGGCCAGGTCGAGGGGCCGAGAGCGCAGCCGACCGTCCGCCTCCCTCGACCAGCTGGGCGCACGGTCGGTGCAGGCCGTCGAGTTAGCCGGCCGTCCCCCTCGACCATCTCGGAACACGGTCGGTGCAGGCCAGGTCGAGGGGCCGAGAGCGCAGGCCGACCGTCCGCCTCCCTCGACCAGCTGCGAACACGGTCGGTGCAGGCCAGGTCGAGGGGCCGAGAGCGCAGGCCGACCGTCCGTCTCCCTCGACCAGCTCTACACAAGGTCGGTGCAGGCCGTCGAGCCAGTCGGCCGTCCGCCTCGACCATCTCGGAACACGGTCGGTGCAGGCCAGGTCGAGGGCCGAGAGCGCAGGCCGACCGTCCGCCTCCCTCGACCAGCTGCGAACACGGTCGGCGCAGGC
>NW_026889891.1:0-73115 GCF_033153115.1 Saccostrea echinata
AAGTGAGTACATTTAAGAGGGATTCCAAACACGTTAAGAAGTTTTTCGGGATACAAGCAAAACCATGCATGTACAGACGTACAAAGGCAGTGTTTATTGAATAAAATGTAAAAGCTGATTTTGAAAACTTTTTTTGAATATTTAGTTTAAACAGATTATTGCTTAAAAATGCATCATTTAAGCTGAATACATTAATTTAATCTTTTTTTTTAAGTTTTACTTCGATCATACTGATATAAAAACATTAAAAGTTCAAATAACTTTCAAATCAGTGAACAGTGTGGGCTGAGAATTCTATTGTTAGCTGGAAAATATTGACGGATTCTTCGTATTTTACACGAACCTCGAAAGTAATCTCTGTACAGCATCGAAAGATACAGCAAGGTCCAAATATTTTGGCGACGGTTTCACCATCATTGTCCAGAACTTCAAAATTTCCCTGACAAACTCCAAATCTGCAAATAAGACAGAAAGATTAAAAAGGACAGAATTCTATTTTTTTTTATTTTTGGTCAAATTAAAGTTGACTTCCTATGTGGTCTGTCCCACCTGAGCGCTTCGAACCTCATTTGATGGTAACAAATAAAATCTGACTTAACTTGAAAAATATATATCAATATACATAAAGTTTTGTCATTTCCAAATCATTTTTCACTCAAATGTAAAAGGTAAAGATAACGAACAGTGATCGATCTCAAAAAATCTACAGACAATACAAATATGTGAAGAGGGTATAAAACACGGACCCCTGGAAATTCCACAGGTGGGATCAGGTGCCTAGGAGGAGTAAACAATCCCTGTTGACCGGTCACTCCCGCCGTGAGCCGTATGTATTGATCAGGTAGACGGAACTATCCGTAGTCAATTCAGAACAAAAACAAAGGCCTAACAATTGGTATGAAACAAGTCAGCCAAAATACGACCCAATGATAGGTTAAATTTGTTAACAAGGTCATTATAACGACCATAAAATATACGAAATGCTTACTTTAAATGAGGCTGTTGAAATCCCTGTAACATCAACTTATCAGTGAGTAGTCTGCCTCGCTTTAAAGATTGATCGTACTCAGAGCAAGCTCTTGGGTAGCGAATAAGTTGGGAGACATAAACACCTTAAGCAGGTGATAGTGGAATATTACTACATAAATAAGGAAAGTTGACGATAGAGAAGCTAAAGTCATCTCATTTGTCATACAATTTAGTTGTTAATTGGCCTTTACCGTCTATAGTCAGTAAAATATTTAAATATGAAACAGATGTGGCAGACTCTGTGGTGTCTTTTATTTCAAGTTCACTGGGATATATCGAGTCGAAACATAAATGAAAATAACTTATTGTTAATTGATAAAACATCGTCGATATATCTGAATGTCGAATTGGCCACAGCTAGTGTTTTCCTCTTCTCGTGTAGAAGTTGCTAAATAAATTCTGCTTCATAGGAATATAAAAACAGGTCAGCTAATAAAGGAGCACAATTAGTGTCCATCGGAATTCCAACAGTTTGTTGGAAAACTTGGTCTCCGAAGACTATATAAATGTTGTCAATGAGGAACTCAATGGATATATACAACTTGAACCAAATCATTCAAAGCTTACGAAAGTTTTCAAAAATTAATTTCGGCCATGGCTAGGAAGTTACACGAGGAAGTAGTTAAAGGCGAGATTTTTTACCGGGTGGTAAATTCCACGTGAGGGAGGGGCTTATTTTGTACAGGTGTGAATGCCTTGAGGGCTAGCAGTCTACCTGTGGTCCTAATCCCTATACAAAGGAAGTGATTTAATACACAGTACGGTACCCAAGAAGTCAATCTTTACCTGTACGTGTTGGGATTTTGAGATGATTTTGAATTAGAAATAAAAAGTTGTAAATAAAGTTTAATCTCAATAATTTTTATTAATTTTAATTGAATGTGTGTCAAAGCATCCCCACCCAATAAAAAAAATATTATTCAAAGTATTTGTTCAGCTTTGACAAAAAATTATACCAAATTTTGATATATATTATCATAAAGAATATCCTAATTATTTCAAATACTAAAGGTGTGTGTATATATATCATCAAGCTAAAAATTCCATAGTAATCATGGTAATACATATTCTCTATTGTTTATACCATGTGTAGTAAATATCAAAGGATCAAAAGCTAATTTGAAGGTCACCACGAATGCCAAACAAGGTGTACAGGGTATACACAGGGACTGGTAAGTAAATGTCAATCAAGTTCTAGCACCCAGTGATGTACCTTAATGCACTTGATTGACAGGGGTACACAGACCAGGTATTTTTGAAGGCGGTGCTTAAAATCTCTGCCTTTAAGTTATTTTTAGAGATCATCTTCCATCTTAATCCCGAACGTGTTCTGGTTATTAAGTCATAAGAAACTCTTTGCAGACGGGAGGACTGTTATAGTGCCAAGACCGTTATGGACTTGCTTGGTATGTCATCTTGCAAGTTTTTGATCATTCGGAATTTAACAATCTACACGATAATTTTGATACATTCACGGCATTGAACGTGAAAATTACGGGATAATTCAAGTAAGGTCTCTAAAAGAGCTGGGGTCGGCGTGAAAACTGGAAAGCGTGAGATAACGAGAAATATATTGATTCACTAATAGTAATCACATCCATAAATGGTTTCGTCTCGGTATGGACGAATATTCCTCAAGGGACGTGAACCAAGACGTAATCAATTTATTATTCATTGGATAAATTCTCTGTTTTAATCATTCAGCATTTACAGTAATTAATAGGATTGTGGGAGCTGTTTACTATACAATCATTAAAGATCACCAAACGTACTTCTGTTTAATGGATCCCAGTGTTCTGTTAAGGCAGTCTACGACATAAACTTTGTGGTTACACAAAACACAGTCCAAGCAGCAGCACCAGTCACATCGACAGGACTTCCGGTACAGAGTGAAAACGAGGTCGTCCTGAGGTGTGAAGAAATCCAGTCGAAATTGTCGATTTGGACCACAAAACCAGCGACAAATACAACTGGCGTCTGATAAAAAGAATATTTATATAACTCTGATGCATGATCTAGAGATTTATGAAAGATAAAAAGATATCAAGAATAATAAGGTGAAAGACCTTGGGTCAAGGTCAAAATTAAACATTCAAAATTATCTGGCTAAAACTTTTATGATCGTAAAGATATTTAAACACGCGTGAAGTGTTCATAATTCGATGAATTTATTGCTGGAATACTTTTCAGGTCCAGTCATGCTGACCTGGGTCAATTTCAAATTTTAGCTCAGAAAACTGCAACGTTTGATTCATTTTTTAAGTCTAATATGAACTCTTAACCACTACATTGCAAGAAATTACTACAACTCATTATCGCTACTTTTCACCTAGATTTCAGGTGTGCATTACCGCTTCATTTCATCAATAAGATTGGTAATATCAACTCATTACCGCTACATACACAAATCTACCTGCGAGGTATATCATAAAAGGACCCATCACAAGTACACATGAAACAGAACATGAGTTCTGTTCAATATAATTCACTCACAATGTAGTCGAAGTAGAATTGAATATGACAAATATTCATTAAACTTGTAGTAGAATGTACAATTATTATATATAGAGTCGGTTGAACCAAATGGCTTACATTGAAAAGTTTGTTACAAATCGCGGAAATGCAGTTTAATCATTGAAGGTTATGAATTTTTGTATAAAACTGAGAAAAATTTATTAAGCCATGTACATGTGTAGAAAGTCGCTCCAAAACAGACTTACATGTACATATTGTGATATCTCTATATGCATAAGGAGCTGGCCAGCGGAGTTGCATAGTATCTGTAATGTTTACATATACATGTAAATGTAGCAGTAATGTATGAAATGTATGGAGAAAACGAACAGTATTAAAGCTCCGAAGTCCATTAAACAATACAAATTTTGGAGCATAGCAAACACGGACATCTAAAACATCAGAGGTGGGATCAGGTGCCATGGAGGAGTGAGCATCCCCTTCAAACCGGTCACAACCGCAGTGTGCTCCTTGTCATGATCGAGAAATAACTGAAAAATCGGTAGACAATTCAGTGGGTAAATAATTGATTAATAAGTAGTATGAAAAACATCATACAGCATTTGACTTAATGATAAATTGTATTTGCTGACAAGGTCATTGTATCGACCATAGAACATACGAAATGACGACTGCTGATATTCTTGTATCATTAACTTGTTTGTCAATAACTTACCTTGTTTTAGAAATTGTTCATCTTGCGTATCGAATCAACTGAGAGATATAAACCCCGTATACTGTTTTGTAGCGGTAACGAGTATAAAGCAGAAATGACAATTGTGAACATGTAATGCACCCGCTTATAAAGCCTGCAATTTGCCAGAGTGTATTAGTTTTGCTTTTTATAAGATACATATAATTTCCTTCGGAAAACTTCACACGGTGGACTCTGTTTTCGTATGACAGCTCTTGCTTGGCTTGCCTTGAATACTTCTTTCCTTACAATGGTAGTTTGTGTACATTCTTGTCTCAGAATAATAGTGTAAATACATTCAATATGCCTGATATTGTTATCTATATAATGTGAGCACACCTTTGCCTTTTAAGGAGATTGAACACAGTTTTACTTCATAGACAAATAAACACCACTCGGCACACCTCATCTAATGATGTAGGCGACGGAATCATCCAAGGTTTGCCGAATAAAATAAACACATGTATTCTAACCTTCCAGTACGTAGAATAATTCCTCCTCTCTTTCGTTCCAGATCTTGTATGTGTTTGTTGCCCCACAACCTCCTGACAAGGGGAAGAAAAAAACTTCAATATATATGATATTATTCGGATAGAAGGTTTACTTGACTGTTAATATGAACATGGTTGAAATTACTTTTACAGGAATTATCCTGAAACAAAAATTATTTGAATCTGTAAAGTCATCCTAACAACGTCAGGAGTCCTGAGTCCAAACGTGGCCGTGGGACCCACGTGTGCACTCAAGCACCCTGACGTAAAGTCAGGTTTCAAAAGTGGGAGGGGGGGGGTTCCAAAAAAAATCTGACAAGCAAAAAAAAAAAACCTAAACTGACCAAAGGGGGGGGGGGCAACTTCCCAAATTTATCTGACAAGAAAAAAAAAATATTTTACTGTCCAAATCCTGGAATTTGTCAGTGCTCGACCTTACAACAATAAAAAGTGGGGGTCCAACCAGCATGTAAAAGAAAATTTACTATAGCAAAATACAATACTCAGAAACAAGTGGGGGATGGGGGGGGGGGCTCCCCCGCGTTCTACGGGCCTGAAAGTTAAGTAAAATAATTGAAAACATGGTTTGCAAGAGCGGTTTTTGTCCATTAATTAATACTTCCGAATTGTGTTCGAACATTTTTCCTGGAGAAATATGAAGGACCCTTTTGATATTTACTGCACTTAAGTGATATCACCTATTCGAATATTCAGTTGTACATGTATTCAGTTGGTGATATCACATATTCAGCTTTTGAATATTTGATATCACCAATTTGATATGAATTGGTGATATCACCTACTAGTATTCGAATAGGTGATATTACTTATTTGATTTGAATTGGTGATATCTTCTATTCAAATCAAATAGGGGATATCACCAATTCGTAAAGGTGATCATCTATTCAAACTATTTATGAAATTACAACTGCTCCCAAGACTATACATGTACTGAATATACATTTACTCTTTACAGGAAGTACATGTATAAACATTTCAGTTCCTTTATACATTGACCGGTGTATACCCCGAATTTGTAAATTGAGTTGTTCTATGAACCCTTTTTTAATACCTTACGAACAGTGCCCCTCCCCTATTTTCTCCCTTTGTGCCCAAAATGTAATATCTTACAGCGCATCTTGAGTTTATTTGATGATTGCAATGCCGAAATAGTAGAGGATGTGGCTTAAATTAAGTTCAAAAAGTCAAGAGAAATTTTATAATATTTTTTTAAAAAGTTTGTTTAAGAGTAACGGAGTCAATATCATCAATTTTGAATCAATTCTAGGAAAATGAAATTGCTCATTTTTAATTTCATCCCATACTTTACATTGAAGCTAGATTGTCTTGAGGAAAGGATCGTCTATTATTAATGGTGTGAGAAATGGAATAGGTGATATCACCAGTTCGAACTGGTGATATCAGTTCGAACTGGTGATATCACGAAACGAATAGGTGATAATTATTTATTTCGAATAGGTGATATCACCAATTCGAGAAGGTGAAATCACTTTTTCGAATAAGTGACATCAACTATTCAATTTGAATATCACTAAATGGCAAGAAATACCAAAACGGTGTCTCATACAGGTATCCCAAGTTTAAAATGTATATATAATGAGTTTATCCAGTGCACTTTCGATTACTTCATCTTGGTCTAGAATAATATTAGGAATATTCTAATCTATTTCACATTATGTTCCCTTTATACATTATATATATTTGTACAATTTTTCTTCAGAGCAGATCACTCTATATGCATAAAACTCATGAATTTAAGTTGAACTCTTCATTGTATATACTGAGTTTATCCAGTGCACTTTCAATTACTTCATCTTGGTCTAGAATTCTAATCTATTTCAAATTATGTTCCCTTTATACTGTACAATTTTTCTTCGGAGCAGATCACTCTAACTGCATAAAAGTGATAAAACTATCATGAATTTGAACTCTTCATTGAGCAGTGTTTGGAGATCCTTTAAGTTACATTTAAAGACAATATTAAAACTGACGTGATTCGCGATATGATTTGTATCTCGTTGTCATTTCTCTTTGACCTTGGATTAAAACAAACTTGATTATTGTAAAACTCTAATATACTAGTAATTAGTATAGACCATGGGTATTAAAGGGTAGTTGCCGCGATTTTGAGACGTGAAATTTGCGGTGGCACTCAATTTTACAATACTAGTATGCTATTCATTGAAAATCCAAGATCTGTGATTTTGCAAAATTTTCATGAAACATGGTAATTTTGAAATAATAACGAATTAGAAAAGAAAAAATTTGGTTTTTTTTTTAAAGTATTATTACATTTAGATTTCGTTGCATAGTCATTCAAATTGATGTTGGCTATTTAACAAATGACGGATTGTCTTACAATAAAAATTCAATGCAGTCCTTAGAAGTGAGTGTAATTTAAGTATGAAAAGGTTCACCTCTTAAGTCGGACTCCATCTGTTGCCTTATATAAATGAAGCCCTTATCAGTAAGTCCCTCCAAACCGGGTGGCGGATCTAGACGGGGATTAATAGACTTCCTTCGGAGGGACTTGACAGACATCTTTCTCCTCTGCATCTCGGTTAGCGAGTCCGAGGATGGCGATACTCCCCGGGACGCGACGGACCCCCTGGGCTGCTGGAAAATCACCGACTGTCGAGCAGCCTGCTCAGTCATCAGCGACAGTCGACGTCTGTCCTGCTGCATTAAAGTCGACAGTCGAGATAATTCTGGTTCCATTTTCCCCAATTTGTTTAAGAGTAATTATTTCTTCGCTTGCGATTTTTGGATGTGTGGATATTTTGGACTATTTCCTACCAGCAGAATGTAGATAATGATACTGAGGCGACATCGCCAGGGTTTACGTAGTTGATGTTGAAAAATTCATTCAAGTTTATTGAACGAAGAATAATAAAATACAGATTATGCCTTTTCAAGCCTGAAGAATCCTTTATGGGGAGGATTTCCCACCATTAAAAAGAGCAAAATCTAATCTGACATATTACCTTTTGTGTCTAGATATTTTTATACTGGATTATTTTTTTTTTCATGGGCACCTTCTGCAGTTTTTACGGGGTTGGGGTGGTCACAGGCATTTGCTTCTGTAACACAAGTTTTAATAGTTACATTATTATACTAAGAGGTAAACCTTTATTGAAGAAACTATGGGCCTAGTGCCGTTCATGAAATTGGACATGTACATGACTTCGTTGTTCAAAGATCGATAACTCTTTAACAGTGCAACATTTTATTTATTGTTGCTTGTGATTATGTTATTGACATGCAATGAAAATAACTCCTTTAGGAAAAAAAAGGTGGGGGGAGGCTACACATTTCTATAGTACTGCCAGATTGAAATTTAGAACAATACATGTCTGTGCAATATATATTTGGGGGGGGGGCACAGCCATACATTTTCAGTTGGGGGGGGGGGGGGCACTATCAAATACAAAAAATTCCTTGACAAGCAAAAAAATAAAAGGGTCATCAGACGTTTTTATTGAGGGGACACAATCTAGTAGTAGTATATTTTCTATAGTAACACAAGCTAGTAGTAGTATATTTTTTATAGTGATCTATATATCGGCAAAATTATTGGGGGGCACGCCCCCCACCCCGGTTCCTACGGCCGTGATCAAGAATTATCATATTAAATTAAACAAAAATTTTCCACCAACAAATCTGTCATTGTGCATAGTTACATGTTTATTTAAAAATAGACAACTAAACAAGAAACAAAATATTTTGTTGACTACATGCATATAAAAAGTATAGGGGCTTGTCTTCCGCATTGTTAAATGTAAAGTAATTTAAGTCACTATGCTTAAAAAGGGGGAAAAGGAAGAGAACTTTTAATTCTCTTTTTATTAATTCCTGTTATCATGTTATAAATTTTCATATATATGAACTTATTATTTTTTTTTTTAACTGAATTTCATTTTCGACCCTCGCATAAGTACAGCCTTTTATTTTACTACCTACACGTGTACTCCTTGAAAATATATTTATTTTACTACCTACAATTAATTCAATTCAATTCAATTAGTTTATTTACCAATTAAGGACCCTCATGGGGCAAAAAGAAAGTACATTGTAAATTGACATTTATATATAGTCATATACATGTAATACAATATACATACACACAAGAGAGAAAGAGTTGCATGATTGATATAAAAAGAAGGATTAAACCAGATAGTTTTTATACATACATGTATACATGTACATAAAATCTGCACAAATAATATCATACATCATATATATGGAAATTTACATATTTATATCATACAGATATTAAAGTACATATTTTTTTTTAATGTTTGGAATATCAAGAATTCTTAGTAATTTTTCTATTGAGGAATACGAAGTTGTTCTTTTGGCGAGATGGAGTTCCTTACTACATATGAATGCATCTTTTAATAAAGGAAAATCTGATGTTAAATTTTCTAGTCTGTAGCAGTATTTAAGTAATCTATTGACAATATCATAATGTAAAGGATATCTACCCAGTTCTGAAAGAGAAGCATGGCCGGTTCACACTTTTCCTATTCAGACCTAATGTAGTTTTACATGTACTCTTTGAAAATATATTTGATTTCATCAAATTTATGATCATATAACAAAAAAATGTAGTTTTTATTGATTTCTTTTTTTTAAAAAATATTAATTATATGTTTGTAAGACCTCATCAAGAATGGAAACAATTTCAGATTTTGACATTTTCCCTAAAAGCAGTTTTATTTATTCTGACACCTTCCCCCATATCGCGATCTCGCAGAAGCGAGACTTTGGTGCCATCTTGATTAAAGAAGAAAAGAGGCAGAGGAAATGTCGGTGAACTTGTTCAACTTCTAGTAATTAGTCATACACTTGAGAAGTAAGTAAGTACGATCTTGTTACTATTGATGTACGGTATTATGATGTTTTATTTGGTTTAGTAATATGACCAGAAAATCGTTATTTGAACACAGTGTCAGAAAGGAAGATGTTTAAAAATTTAACGTTTATAAATAGAAAGTATTCAGGTGTTTGTTTCCGTTAATTTGAAATGAGGTAGTTATATTTGATTTGTCTTTTGAGGAAATACCTAGAGCTCAGTGTGATTGAGTTGCAGTAGATTTTCAAATCTGACTGTGACAATGATTTGAATTTGGCATCTTTTGTGGGTGTGGATGAATCATGTGCACCCCACTGTCATTGGCTCGCTGAGCATGAAACAAAATAGATCTATAGTTTATAGCATTATATAGTTTATATATGTTGTTTATGGAAACAGAACATCTCACTTTCATTGTCATTGGAAGAAAAGCAATGATTTCTTTTCCAAACTTAAAAAATACAATACAGTTGTTTTAGTTTTTTAAAACTAATTAAAAGTTAATTGTTTCTAAAGTTGTAAGATTAAGGTAGATCTTAAGATTATCATAAGATATGAAAGTTTTGTGAAACACCTATTTTGCAATCTTACAATAATTTTTGGTCTTAAGACAGATCTTAGTCATAAGATTTGTGAAATGGGCCCCTGGTCAATACGCTAGTTTCGAGATTGTAACTCTCCTACAAAAAGTATCAATATCAGCATGGAAGTGGGACAGGTTGTTAATGTATACAAACGTGCATAAATAAATGAACGTTGGCTATGGCTTTTAAAGTTCATTAAATGTTATAGAAATTTGATATTGCTAAGCAATGATCATTTTGATGGTTTTATAAAGTTCTACTATACGTTTTTAGCTCACCTGAGCCGAAGGGGGTCGGTTGGGGCCACAATGGGCGATCAAAGTTTTAGATAGGAATATATAGGAAAAATCATTAAAAATCTTCTTCTCAAGAACAGCAAAGCCATGATTGGTCATATTTACATGGAAGCATCCTCAGATAGTGTAGATTCAAGTTTGTTCAAATCATGACCCCCGGGGTCAGGTGGGGCCACAATGGGTGATCAAAGTTTTAAATAGGAATATATAGGAAAAATCTTTAAAAATCTTCTTCTCAAGAACAGCAAAGCCATGATTGGTCATATTTATATGGAAGCATCCTCAGATAGTGTACATTCAAATTTGTTCAACTCATGACTCCCGGGGGTCAGGTGGGGCCACAATGGGTGATCAAAGTTTTACATAGGAATATATAGGAAAAATCAAGAACCACTGTGCTTGAAAATATGAAACTTATGTGGAAGCATCCTCAGGTAGTGTAGATTAAAGTTTGTTCAAATCATGACCCCCGGGGGTCGGGTGGGGCCACAACAGGCGATCAAAGTTTTATATAGGAATATATAGGAAAAATCTTTGAAAATCTTCTTCTCAAGAACAGCAAAGCCATGATTGGTCATATTTATATGGTAGCATCCTCAGATAGTGTAGATTCAAGTTTGTTCAAATCATGACCCCCGGGGGTCGGGTGGGGCCACAATGGGTGATCGAAGTTTTACATAGGAATATATAGGAAAAATCTTTAAAAATCTTCTTCTCAAGAACAGCAAAGCCATGATTGGTCATATTTATATGGTAGCATCCTCAGATAGTGTAGATTCAAGTTTGTTCAACTCATGACTCCCGGGGGTCGGGTGGGGCCACAATGGGTGATCAAAGTTTTAGATAGGAATATATAGGAAAAATCTTTAAAAATCTTCTTCTCAAGAACAGCAAAGCCATGATTGGTCATATTTATATGGTAGCATCCTCAGATAGTGTAAATTCAAGTTTGTTCAATTCATGACCCCCGGGGGTCGGGTGGGGCCACAATGGGCGATCAAAGTTTTAGATAGGAATATATAGGAAAAATCATTAAAAATCTTCTTCTCAAGAACAGCAAAGCCATGATTGGTCATATTTACATGGAAGCATCCTCAGATAGTGTAGATTCAAGTTTGTTCAAATCATGAACCCCGGGGGTCGGTTGGGGCCACAATGGGCGATCAAAGTTTTAGATAGGAATATATAGGAAAAATCATTAAAAATCTTCTTCTCAAGAACAGCAAAGCCATGATTGGTCATATTTACATGGAAGCATCCTCAGATAGTGTAGATTCAAGTTTGTTCAAATCATGACCCCCGGGGTCAGGTGGGGCCACAATGGGTGATCAAAGTTTTAAATAGGAATATATAGGAAAAATCTTTAAAAATCTTCTTCTCAAGAACAGCAAAGCCATGATTGGTCATATTTATATGGAAGCATCCTCAGATAGTGTACATTCAAATTTGTTCAACTCATGACTCCCGGGGGTCAGGTGGGGCCACAATGGGCGATCAAAGTTTTACATAGGAATGTATAGGAAAAATCTTTAAAAATCTACTTCTCAAGAACAGCAAAGCCATGATTGGTCATATTTATATGGTAGCATCCTCAGATAGTGTAGATTCAAGTTTGTTCAACTCATGACCCCCGGGGGTCGGGTGGGGCCACAATGGGTGATCAAAGTTTTACATAGGAATATATAGGAAACATCTTTAAAAATCTTCTTCTCAAGAACAGCAAAGCCATGATTGGTCATATTTATATGGTAGCATCCTCAGATAGTGTAGATTCAAGTTTGTTCAATTTATGACCCCCGGGGGTCGGGTGGGGCCACAATGGGCGATCAAAGTTTTAAATAGGAATATATAGGAAAAATCATTAAAAATCTTCTTCTCAAGAACAACAAAGCCATGATTGGTCATATTTATATGGAAGCATCCTCAGATAGTGTACATTCAAATTTGTTCAACTCATGACTCCCGGGGGTCAGGTGGGGCCATAATGGGCGATCAAAGTTTTACATAGGAATATATAGGAAAAATCTTTAAAAATCTACTTTTCAAGAACAGCAAAGCCATGATTGGTCATATTTACATGGTAGCATCCTCAGATAGTGTAGATTCAAGTTTGTTCAAATCATGACTCCCGGGGGTCAGGTGGGGCCACAATGGGCGATCAAAGTTTTACATAGGAATATATAGGAAAAATCTTTAAAAATTCTTCTTCTCAAGAACAGCAAAGCCATGATTGGTCATATTAACATGGTAGCATCCTCAGGTAGTGTAGATTCAAGTTTGTTCAAATCATGACCCCCAAGGGTCAGGTGGGGCCACAATGGGTGATCAAAGTTTTACATAGGAATATATAGGAAAAATCTTTAAAAATTCTTCTTCTCAAGAACAGCAAAGCCATGATTGGTCATATTTACATGGTAGCATCCTCAGGTAGTGTAGATTCAAGTTTGTTCAAATCATGACCCCCGGGGGTCAGGTGGGGCCACAATGGGCGATCAAAGTTTTAGATAGGAATATATAGGAAAAATCTTTAAAAATTCTTCTTCTCAAGAACAGCAAAGCCATGATTGGTCATATTTACATGGTAGCATCCTCAGGTAGTGTAGATTCAAGTTTGTTCAAATCATGACCCCCGGGGGTCAGGTGGGGCCACAATGGGTGATCAAAGTTTTAGATAGGAATATATAGGAAAAATCTTTAAAAATTCTTCTTCTCAAGAACAGCAAAGCCATGATTGGTCATATTTAAATGGAAGCATCCTCAGATAATGTAGATTCCAATTTGTTCAATTCATAACCCCCCTCCCCCCCCCACCCCCCACCCAACCACTTTTATATTTAAACTTTTCAACCTTTCAAGACTGAACTGATTTCTGCTTTACCTAGCCATAGTGCTCAGGTGAGCGATGTGGCCCCTGGGCCTCTTGTTACAAAATTTACTTTCATTTAAGATACTAGAAAACGAAAGAACCGTCATAGTCTTTGTAAGAAAAATAATTCTTTGATTGTACAAACCTTTTCTAAAAAGTTATTGGGATCTTTGAAGTTATTATAAGGGAAAGAGTCATTCAGAATGCCAACGTACAATGATCACATGCGTGTTTATTTATTAGAGATCCATATCTCTTCCCTCATTTGATAAGTTCTTATCCACTGATATTTTCTTTTGTTCCGATTTTTATTTTGTTTTGGTGCAATTTTTTGTTCATAGAAAAAATTGTCGCCTTACTTTAATTCGGTAATGTTCGAATTAAAGAGTGCATCCCGACAATCACTTATGATGGTATATTGATGATGTAATGTATACATAACTGTCCCACCTGCCTGCTTATGCAGGCACAAAACTCCCCTCCTTAATGAAAGAGCGCACCAAGGGAGATAATCTCGAAACTTGCGTATTGTCTCAAATTCAAGCATGCTCATTCAGTCTATCCCAAAAGCACCTGACTGTCAAATAAAATACAGAGAAGAACAATTTGATCCAATGTTCAAGTTAATGTATTCTGTGAACTTGGTCCAGATGTCTGAAGGCCGCTCGGTTCAGATATGGTTAGCCTTAGGGGTACATTGTAGTTATTATGGATCTTCGTAAAAATAATTAAAGTGATACATTCCCAAGAAACTTCCAGTATGTGTTCTAAGATTTCATCATTTATATTAAACAAGTTACTAGGTTAAGGATCAAATAATAATGAAAAAAATATTTGATGCAAATTATTATATGATAGCTAGCAAAATACCAGTGAATAACTTCATTTGGAAGTCTGCATTAAACCTTTAAAAACCCATAATTGTAATCATGTAATGTTTAATAAAAGTTTGAAGAATGTGATAACTTTAAGCTGTAGGTCATTGAGGTATCCCATTTTCAATCCCTCTTGTACAGTGCTATCTAGATATTTCACACATATTGTAATTAAAATTAATTTATTATACTATATTACCCATTTCATATTAGCAACTTTCACAACCCCAATAGCCATACTACTAGAAATTATCAGAATTATTTTATTACTTGGTAGTTCATCCAAACGGGAAAGGGGAAAGAACATCAACATAAGAACAGATGTTTTAATTATTTTTATTTAAAGTCTACATTGTTGTTCCCTTGAAATTATATTTAACATAACTTTTACCACACATCTGTTCTTTCATATTATTTTGTTAGACTTTGAAACATATGCTAGGAAAAACAGTAGGTTGCTGCTCACAACATATAGAGATCATTTAGATGTTTGATTAACTTGCATGATTTCAGAAGATGAAAGGCATGCATTTGATTGTACTGAGTGGAGATATTGTCAATAGCTAAATAAGCAAATACTGGTTTCAGTTTGATGTCACAATTCTAAGTAACCATTGAAGGGGAAATTGCCTGTTAAACATATTAGATCATAGATAGTGTGTACCACTTTGTTCCTGATGCAATTACCCTTACAATTTAGATATATTATATTCTAACTTTTTAATTAGTATTATCAAAGCAGAAATGATACACACGCAATAATGTAGCTTTACCTCTTGCCTAACAACTTATGTGAGTTTAATGGCTTAGAATTTAGCACATTTACAGGTAAATCATAAGTTATTGAAGGAAAAAAGGCTTTTCCTTATATGACATTAATTGCTTAAAATTTAGTAAAATACAGATAATTAAATCATAACTTATTGAAGGAAAAGAGATTATCCATGATAAAAAAGCAAAGATGAGAATTGATGAGAATTGCTTTTATTTTGAGTGAAAATATGAATAAATGCTGCATGTATGTAGTATATATACATTTACATGCCTGCTACTGCACCTGTTGTGATATATTTTCTGGAGATTGAAAGCAGAACTCCCCCCACCCCACATTTTAATCATCAGATTAGATTTTAGTATGTGGTGGTAATTTGTGTATTAGATGTTGATTTACACTCGTGCATGAGAAAAGAATCTGATATGTCTGTTTTTCCTAGATATACATGCATATATATACCCACCTGTTTCTTATACTTTTTGTATTTTTATTAAAATTACACTTTATGTGAATCATATGAAATACTTTTCTCCCTGTCTATTAAAAATTTAAATCTGTGCAACAGTGCTGCATGAATGGTGAAAAAAAAATATCTGTGACAGTGTATAGTTTACTACTTTGTAAGGGTTTAAACTTCTTAATTAAAGATGATATTCAAGATAATGAAAGAGAATGTTTGAGATTGTATCTAAAGATGCTTTCAATAAGATTCATGCAGAACTTTTCATATGTGTCCTTCATAGAGCAGTTTTTGTACACAATGCAGCATGTAATCTGGGGGTTTAGCTCAATGGCTTTCTGCAGAAGCAGAGATGAGTCATTTCTATTGATCAGATTTCCTTCGATTGGAAACTGTGCCATCAGACAAACGATAACCTCTATGTAGCTAATTACATAATAGGAGGGGAAATCTTCACTTCCTTTCTCGGTCTGTCATGTCATAAACGTCCGCATAGGGACTGTCATAAAATCCATTGAGATTTATGAGTTTGTTGAAAATGTCAAATATCAACATGAAATAAAAATCAATTAACCGTTTGATTATTTTATGAAAACTTTTTTAAAGCTTAAAGATCTGAATTTGTATTGGTGTTAAATTAAGCATACCACTTTAGCAAAATTGGTTTTATCTGTTGTCGTTGTAAAAGTATACAGTGTATATGGCTTTTAATTACAGATTATAAAAGTAAAAACAGGAATTAATATAGTCAGACAGCAAAAAAAATTAAATGTCATTCGTTAATGAGGTTTTCCTTTGACATCACTTGTTTACGTGGGATTGTGTCCTTTTGTTTTTTGGCCTAATCTCCACCTTCATCAAAATTTTTCTTAAGGATTTAGGGAGTAAATCCTGAAGCATGCTACCTCTACCAGATCAATGATAACAAGTCATCAATAATATGCACTGCTCCAGAGAGAGAGAGAGAGATGAGTCATTCTCTTAGCTTTTTTTATATAGAGCTGATCTTATTTACATTGGCAAAGAGCTTATAAAACTGCACACAAAAGTGAAGGAAGGAATGCCGGGTCAAGGGGTTTGACCAGGGGCATAGAAAACATTTAAGCTTGTTAATTCTACCTGTATTGTTGTAAGTCTTCCTGTTTTTTTCTGTGCATTGGAGTACAAGTGCATAAAATTCTTGATTTCAATACCTTGGAATTTTAACACCGTAGGTTTTTTTCCCTTGTGTGTATGGATGATATAAGGATGGGCAGTTATTGTGTAATGGTGCTCTAGACTCGTTAAAAGCAGAAAGGTCTAATTGACATTATTCCTGTGGTAGTCCATTAACATTCCAAAATTTTCCCCCAGTAGCAGACAAAACATTTCAGGTTTGTTTTTCTCCTCTTCCGATTAGCAGTGATTTGCTGTGTTGGGATACAATATGAGTTTTAACAAGAAAATTTTCTTTCAGAGCTGTGTGCTATAACAAATTGCCAATAATGGCAGTTTTGTTTGTTTTTTTTAGGATGTAAAACTTTCTGAATGTAGTAATGAGTGAGTGATCTGGTTAAAGACATGAATCATACTATTGATTCTTGTGTAGTAAAGTATTTAAGGCCTCATTATAAAGAACTATTTTTTTTAATGATTTTTTGGGGGATTTTTGTTTTTTTGGAGACAGTGTTTGACACAATATGGAATCAATATAAAAGATTGCATGGGGGATTGAATGTTGCCTGCTGGTTATTGAGGATGACATGTTGTCTGATAATTGGTCATTGAAACTGAGTCATGTTGATTTTTCAGAGGCCTGCATTCTGAGCCTGTTGATGACTAGCAAGTATTGATGAATGCTGAGTAAGCCAGCCTGACCATGTCGGACAGCTTTGATGAGGGGGAGAAACCCCCTGCCCCTCCCGTGAGGCATACTAGTACTATGAGGTGAGTAATTTTTATACACAGAAGTTTTTTGTACATGTAGACTAAGGAGGTATCACATTTTTATTACAGTAAATGACATAGGCTTCCATAATTAATTGTTACCCAGTGTGCACAACAAAAGTTTCAGTGTTCTTGAGAACAGTCATACCTCGTTATCTCGAACTCGATGGTACCAAGGAAAAACTTTGGGATATCCAAGGGTACAAGATATTGGGGTTAAAATACAAAGAGGAAAGGTGATAGGGACTTGATGACTTAACATATCCATAAGGTTTGAGATATCAGTGTTTGAGAAACTGAAATTCAGCTGTAATTTCTTTAGCCTAAGAGTGTAGGAAGAGGAAACAACAAAAGAATATCTATACTAGTGTTTAACCCCTCCTTAGTGTCATGATAATAAAGAAACTCCCTAGTGAACTGCCACTTATAGCTCTTCAATGGGGATACTCTCATATAAAGTTCATAAAACATCTCTTAGCATACATAGTAACTAGCCAATGAGGAATTCATAGTGGTTAACCTTGCTTGATGCCAACTAATGGTAAACATTGGCTCTCACAGATGTAATTATGTAGAACTTCTAGTTAGTACTTGTACAGAGTACTTGTTATTTGTGGATGTGTTGCTTTAAACTCGGTAACCTCCCCATGCAGACATGTAGATATTGACTCAAAATGAATCACTTCTTTTGGATTAACATTGTTAGTGAGGGTTAATGGGTTATTTTCAATTCATATTTCTCTATCGATAAACTAACACATATCTAGAAGGCCATGTCTAAAATATGCTGATTAACCTAGATTTAAAAAGATGGCAGACTTAAATGGGTACAAGGGGGCAGACATTGTTTGCTTTCTGTTGGAATATATAAAACATTTGTGAATGTTATCTGACCCAATGATCAACGGGCATGAAAGTTAAAGCAAGGAATTTCAGATTTAAGTTTACAAACATTATTTCAATGAGAAATTTTAAAGTGTAACACTAATAACAGCATGATGTGTTTATGTTTCAGCTGAATTGACTTTATAGGTCACTTGGTTTTATAATTTTTGAACATGATATGTATTACATAGATATATTATGTCATGTACAAAGAAAACATTGTACACCCAACAAGTGAAGGCGTTGTTTATCTCAACCAAGGAAATATGATTTTTTTTTTTTTTTTTTTTTTTAACAATTGCTTAATAGATACTGTCTTACTGGGGATTTCTAATGCAGCTATGTCAGGAATGCGGTGTGTTTAGAACAGATGCTGCACACTCAACAGTTAGGGAACCCCTACAGACATCTTGATAAAACTAATTGCTCAGAAAATCAAGTGCTGTCTTGAATTATGGGAAGTCATTTTCACTGCAGGCCGAGGCATTATTGTTCTGTGTTTTACAGATAATACTTCAGCTGTTGTATGAATGTACATAAATCTTCACCATATCTATATACTGTACCTTGCATGGAAATGAAACTGTACATACACACGTTATACCCACACCAATCACTTCTGTTACATGCCCTGATTAGCAACATTACATCCCAAATTTCTTTTTTTTAAAGACGTATATGCACAGTATCTCATCTTGAACTCGATTGGACTGAAAAAAAGATCAAGATATCCAAGGGTTTGAGATACTGAGGTTTAAATACATAAAGAAAAAGTGGAGGGGACTTCCAACTCGCTTCGGCATATATATATGGTTTTTGAGACATAGATGTTCAAGATACCAAAGTGTGACTGTATAATTATCTGGTGAAATAATGGTTTAGGAGAGAATGAAAACATCAGTGTATTAAAATATTTATGCCAGTTGAAGTATCTTTTTTGTCAGACAGCTCTGTTTGAAGTGGTTTGGTATTATTTATAAACATTAGGTGTTAATGGTGTGGTTTCGTTTGTTTTTCAGGGATGGAAATTTGCCACAAGAACATAAACCACTGCCAAAAGAACCCGACGAAAGGAAAAAGACAAAAACTCCCAAAAGTATGTCTTTGTCTTAATGTTTTATTTATATGTATTGTACTTCTACAGGTAATTTTTTAATGACTGTGCATTGGTTTCAGTGAAATAAATTTGCTGACTAAATACATGTACTAAGTTCAGGGATTGGGGGGGAGGGGGGTGTCCATAGATTAGATGAGATTTTGATTTCATTCTTTAATTGGATTTGAAAAATACAAGAAAATACTGTTAGATCTCCTTGTGTATATGCACAAATTGTACAGAATCAAAAATTCACATGGAATTACACCTGTCAATACTGCACAATACTGAATCATTTAATCTTGGCACGCGCAGGGTTTGTATTTTTTTTTTCCTGGATGTTTTTTTTTTGCTTTGGAACTATGATACATGTTTTTGCTGCATGTGAATGAACTTTACGGCTTTTTCTGATGTAGAGATATCAATTTGTACAGAGAACTTTGGCCTCTGCAAATCAGCAGCTGAAGTAAAACAGACATTTATACTGAATTTAAGTTTTTAAAGGGCAAAACTCAAGTACATATGTTTCATTCATATCTATTGCAAATTCCATTGCTTCATCCATTTTTCCTTAGATACAACAAAATGATTACTTTGAATACTTTATTAACATATCAGTCAAAGTTATAGGTTCAAGTCAGTCATGTGGGCAAAGGTTTTGATGTTTCTTGATATTTGTTTAATATGTAAAAAGGCTATCTTAATTATGTCACATACATCTGGGCATAGTACACTTTGCTAAGTCATGAGAAGCATTCTTTCCTCTTTGAGATGATTGATGCCATGTAAACACATATGAGAGTGCTGTGGGTGACAAATGTCTGTGCACCAGAAAAACAGGAACCAGAATCTTAGGAATGTTGAAGTGTTTGATATATTGTCTGCATCCAATATTGTTTACAATCCACAGTAAGAAGCAGTCATAGAAGTTTCAATATTAATGTATTTAGAAGTGTGTTGAAGATGTTTCTGTTTCTTTTCCTCCAAAAATTGATGGAAGACATAATTCAAGATTGAAACTTCGTGGAGAGTTTCAGAATGACCATGCAGGGGAAAAAAAAACCCTGATGAAGTGTGTTTTTATTTACACAATGTGATGCTGTCTGTTGACGTGTTCACAACACTCTTAATGGGATAATCATTGTATTGCGACAGTAATTCTGCCCCTGTCAATTGCTCCTCGTTTTCTGTAGTGCAGTAATCGCATAGTCCTCTTCCTGTAGTGCCGAGGTATATTTAGTGTTAACTTTGACGGTAGAAGGTGTGTTAGAGGAATTTTTTTGGAGATGTGATGCCAGTTTGTGAGCAATTCTGCTGATTTTTTTAATGTATATTTTTGGTTCTGTTGGATTTTATGTAATATGAGTGAGAAAAAGAGATCAAGTTGGTCCCATGTTTTTATTACTCTTCAGAGAAGAATGAGTGGAGGATCCAATAGGCTTTCAGGTTGGGAATTTTTAAGAAAGATGTACATGTATCCTCAGTATATTTACAGGGCATGCTTGAATGAAAATGAAATATATTTTAGTTCATATTGCATGGCATAGAGATATAGATCAAATTAGTTAAAGTTTTTTTTCTCATATATATGGTTAATAATGTCATAAACATCATATTTATATATTTATTTACAGGTTTAAATTCCAAAAAGTTGAAAGAAAATGAGAAGCCAATTATTTCAAATCCCTCCAACTTTGAGCACACAGTCCATGTGGGCTTCGATCCCCATACCGGAGAATTCACGGTGTGTAAAAGATGTCTTTCATTCGAAATAAAAAAGAGTTATACTCTTTAATATTTTAAGGAAAGTAAAGAATGTTATTTAAAATTCTGTCATGTAAACAAGGTAGTCCTCCACTTACTTTTCTTATGTTCCCGTAATATAGCTCTATAAGTATGAATCCTTGCCATATTATGTAACTATAAACTGTAGGTCCAATTTTAGAGCCATTTATACCACATAACATTCTTATGAAAGTACTCTTGCACTTCAAAAGATCAGAATGTCAATATATTAGCTGTTGTGGTTATAAGGAGGTGGGAGGGGTGTTACCCAAGTGTGGCAGAGTATGTGTGTCAAGAGCTGAAAACATGGTAGACTTGTGTCTTTGTTTTTCAAGAGGGATATCAGTGATTAGCTGATAAAGAGTTGGATTAAAGGCTAGAAGAATGTCATAATTGGCTTGGTAGTAAATGGGGGGCTCTTGATTAAAAAAAAAAGAAAAACATTGCATATACAATTATACATACAACATGTAATGTTGATGTTTGTGTTAAGAAATCCAACGTCTAATGTGTGAACTTGTCTCACTTGATTCATGACTTTTGGTTCCTTAATAATGTTTACATTTTCCTAATGAAATGCACGAAGCCTGCAAAATTTCCTTTCTGTTCTAAAAAAACAAGTATATCCTCATACACATGATGTGATGCAAAAAGAGTGTAACCAGTTTAAACATGATATAAATGCACCGAATTGATGTAGATACAAGCTGTAAATTACAAAGGTACATACTCATTTTTGAACTTGATATACAAATTTTTTTTTAAAATGTTTAATTTCCTTGTTTGTTTCTTCCCATTTCTATCATCTCCTGCCAAACACAGTCAATATAGGGAAAAAATGTATTATTTGTGACACTCATTTTTAAGTATAATTGGGAAGTTACTTCACCATATTCAGTAGAATAAAGAAAACCCAATCAGAACTCTTGACAAATGGGGATAGGGTAGGGTGGGGGACTCTTATAAATGGTGGGAAACCTCTTTCATGTTCAAAGAAAGAAATAAATTTGGCCTGGATGTGGGGAATAGTTGTTTGAAGATTTTCATAACCCTTCAGTGTGAGACCTTAAATTTCTTAAAAATAAATGTTCAATGGTTTTCTATCACAGGGGATGCCTGAGTCGTGGGCCAAACTTCTTTCTCAGTCTAACATCTCTAAGATGGAGCAGAAGAAGAATCCACAGGCTGTTCTGGATGTCCTCAATTATTATGATGCTACAAACAAAGAGCAGCAGGAACCCAAAATGAAGTATATGACCAATATCAAACCACCTAGTAAGTAGTCAGCCTTGTTTGGCCATAGCATAAATAATGTTAGCCCCTTGAAATATAATTCTGAAGCAACTGTTTTGTAAAATGCATTTTGATTGGCTAATGCACTGATGTTTGAGACATTTAAATGAGCAGTTAAGGAGAATTTTGTTTATTAATTAAGATATCAGTTTGACATAACTAATTTGGAGGTTTTGTACCTAGGTGCTGATTCCATGCGTCCCACACTCTCTGACAAATTCTCCAACAATGTTGTTATATCACCTGTAAGTATTTATTTTGGTGAAAATCAGAAATGATGGAATCATTTTTCATTAAAAATTGCTTTATTAAGTCAACAATTCACAGGTATATTCAATTTTATCATTACATTTGACAGCAAAAGGTTGAACAAGCAACACATGCCTCTGAAGAAGAGGAAGAAGAAGCTCCCCCTCCTGTTGCCACTCGACCCGACAAAACAAAGTCTATTGTAAGTTACCTGACAGCAAACCCAACAAAATAAAGTATTGTAAATTACAAAACAACAAACCCAACAAAACAAAGTCTGTTGTAAGTTACTTAACAGCAGACCCAACAAAACAAAGTCTATTGTAAGTGACTTAACAGCAAGACCAACAAAACAAAGTCTATTGTAAGTTACTTAACAGCAAGCCCAATAAAACAAAGTCTATTGTAAGTTACTTAACAGCAGACCCAACAAAACAAAGTATATTGTAAGTTACTTACAGACCCTAAAACGTGCTACTACACCTCAGAAACGAACCGTACCGTTCCGTGCAAGAAGTGTACTGTACCGTGCAAGAAGCGTACCGTACCGTACACAAAGCGAACCGTACCGTGCAAGAAGCGTACCGTACCGTGCACAAAGCGAACCGTACCGTACACAAAACGAACCGTTCCGTACAAGAAGCGTATCGTACCGTGCAAAGAGCGAACCGTACTGTTCATGAATAATTTTTGAAATAATTATGCAAGCCACGCCCCGATCTTACGATGACCAATTACAGTAAGTATTTTTTTTTTATTTCTTTCGACGCAGCGCCCGTTAAAGAAGGATGGAAAATAACTTAGAGATTCAAAATATTATTATTTAGTACCATGCATCTGGACTTACATCTTTTAATATAAGGAAACTACTCAAAACTAATTACGACTTCAAAACAACTCGACAGAGTGTGAGGCGATTCCTTATTCGCTATGCATGATCGGGTTGTGCTTGACTAACTTTTTAGCTCACCTGAGCTGAAAGCTCAAGTGAGCTTTTCTGATCACATTTTGTCTGTAGTCCGTCTGTCCGTCTGTCCGTCCGTCTGTCTGTCTGTCTGTCTGTCTGTCCGTCCGTCCGTCTGTAAACTTTTCACATTTTCAACTTCTTCTCCAGAACCACTGGGCCAATTTCAACCAAACTTGCCACAAAGCATCCTTGGGTGAAGAGGATTCAAGTTTGTTCAAATGAAGGGCCACGCCCTCTTCCAAGGGGAGATAATGAAGAATAAGTGAAAATTTGGTGGTATCTTTTAAAAATCTTCTTCTCAAGAACCACCGGACTAGAAAATATGAAACTTATGTGGAATCATCTTTAGGTAGTGTAGATTCAGATTTGTTCAAATCATGACCCCCTGGAGTAGGGTGGGGCCACAATGTGCGATCAAATTTTTACATAGGAATATATTGAAAAAAATCTTCAAAAATCTTCTTCTCAAGAGCAGCAAAGCTATGATTAGTCATATTGATATGAAAGCATCATCAGATAGTGTAGATTGAAATTTGTTCAAATCATGACCCCTGGGGGCAGGGTGGGGCCACATTGGGGGTCGAAGTTATACATAGAACATATATTTAGGGGAAAACTTTAAATTACTTCTTCTGCTGAACAGTAGGGTCATTATGAGTTATACTAATGTGGAAGCATCCTCAGCTAGTGTAGATTCAAATTTGTGCAATTTATGGCCCCTAGGGTGAGGGTTGGGCCTCAATAGTGAAAAATAATTAAATGAATCAAAGTTTTACATAGGAATATTTTTAACTTTAGGTCACAAAAGAAGCTTAAAATATGTAAATATGACATTAATTGATGTCTTTTTAATTAATGTATTTGAAAAAAAACGATAAATTAATCTGTAGTCACAAATGCATTGTATATTACAATATATGAAGAATATTAATATTTGGATCGGGTTCGATATTTCGAATATCAAAACGAGGTTCTTTGTTACACGCCATATTGGAAGAAAAACGAAGGAGTACATCTGTCTGCGTAATTTGGGTTTGATAGAGTTGAAATAGTATTGTTTTTTCCAAGGTAATGTTATCCGTTCGTGTATGAAAGAAAAATGCACTGTCCGTTCTTATATTCTTGTATTTATTCTTTTACGAGATAATCTGATTAGGAAGTAGATATTTTCGAGCTCCGATTTTTATATGAAGAGCTCCAAAATCAGCATGAATACGTTCCAGACTACGAATTGCTATGTATTAATCTGCAGAAAGAAAATTTGGAAGTGATGAGTTTAAAATTTAAATATTGCAGTTGGTAAAAATATAGATATTTTCCTTTTTATTTCATAAATTTTCCGATGTACTTTCAGCCAATCAAAATCCATGTATTAAATATTCTACATGTGGTACATGTACACAGCGTGTAAAACGTTTATATATATATATATATATATATATATATATATATATATATATATATGTATATATATATATATATATATATACATATATGTATATATATATATGCAACAGTTTAACTCTGCATTTGCTTTGAAAGCTTTTGGAAGGAGGGATATTGTATTTATTTTAGAGTTAGATACTGTATACTATGGGGTAAAAATTATTATTATGGAATAGGTACCCAGTTGCGAGTTAAGTTTTTATTTTTTAAAGTTCATCTGTGGAGATATAGCTACGTAATTTAGAAATTCTGCCCAGGAATGCACATGAATGGCATGACCTTGTCTTAAAGAAAACGTGATATATTTGTCTTGCTTGACTTATCAAGACAAGTAATAGTAGAGATAAGGAGTTTGAGATTTTATTTCAGTCATAACTTTATCTGTGGTGGTACAGCAAACATATCACCTTTAAGAAGGGGAGGTTTATATGCTTTTGCAAAACAGTTGGTTCGGTATATGCTTGCGAAACTCGCAAAGTAATAAAGAAGATGAATAAACTTAAAAGTGTTGCGTGATTTTTTAGCTCTACTGGTCAGAGACCAGAAGAGCTTATGCGATAGTAAGGTGTCCGTCGTCCGTCCGTCTGTCTGTCTGTCTGTCTGTCTGTCCGTCTGTCTGTAAACAATTTTTCAAAACGCTACTCCTCCTACAGTTTTGGTCCGATTTCAATATAACTTGGCACACAAGTAGACTACACTAAGATACATAATTTAGTGCATCGGTTTCTGATTTCGATGGACGGTGTTGCCATGGTTACTAAAAATAGAAATTTCTGTGAAATTCCTTTAAAACGCTACTCCTCCTACAGTTTTGGTCCGATTTCAATAAAACTTGGCACACAAGTAGACTACACTAAGATACATAATTTAGAGCATCGGTTTTTGATTTCGATGGACGGTGTTGCCATGGTTACTAAAAATAGAAATTTCTGTGAAATTCCTTTAAAACGCTACTCCTCCTACAGTTTTGGTCCGATTTCAATATAACTTGGCACACAAGTAGACTACACTAAGATACATAATTTAGTGCATCGGTTTTTGATTTCGATGGACGGTGTTGCCATGGTTACTAAAAATAGAAATTTCTGTGAAATTCCTTTAAAACGCTACTCCTCCTACAGTTTTGGTCCGATTTCAATATAACTTGGCACACAAGTAGACTACACTAAGATACAAAATTTAGTGCATCGGTTTTTGATTTCGATGGACGGTGTTGCCATGGTTACTAAAAATAGAAATTTCTGTGAAATTCCTTTAAAACACTACTCCTCCTACAGTTTTGGTCCGATTTCAATATAACTTGGCACACATGTAGACTACACTAAGATACATAATTTAGTGCATCGGTTTTTGATTTCGATGGACGGTGTTGCCATGGTTACTAAAAATAGAAATTTCTGTGAAATTCCTTTAAAACGCTACTCCTCCTACAGTTTTGGTCCGATTTCAATATAACTTGGCACACAAGTAGACTACACTAAGATACATAATTTAGAGCATCGGTTTTTGATTTCGATGGACGGTGTTGCCATGGTTACTAAAAATAGAAATTTCTGTGAAATTCCTTTAAAACGCTACTCCTCCTACAGTTTTGGTCCGATTTCAATATAACTTGGCACACAAGTAGACTACACTAAGATACATAATTTAGAGCATCGGTTTTTGATTTCGATGGACGGTGTTGCCATGGTTACTAAAAATAGAAATTTCTGTGAAATTCCTTTAAAACGCTACTCCTCCTACAGTTTTGGTCCGATTTCAATATAACTTGGCACACATGTAGACTACACTAAGATACATAATTTAGTGCATCGGTTTTTGATTTCGATGGACGGTGTTGCCATGGTTACTAAAAATAGAAATTTCTGTGAAATTCCTTTAAAACGCTACTCCTCCTACAGTTTTGGTCCGATTTCAATATAACTTGGCACACATGTAGACTACACTAGGATACATAATTTAGTGCATCGGTTTTTGATTTCGATGGACAGTGTTGCCATGGTTACTAAAAATAGAAATTTCTGTGAAATTCCTTTAAAACGCTACTCCTCCTACAGTTTTGGTCCGATTTCAATATAACTTGGCACACAAGTAGACTACACTAAGATACATAATTTAGTGCATCGGTTTTTGATTTCGATGGACGGTGTTGCCATGGTTACTAAAAATAGAAATTTCTGTGAAATTCCTTTAAAACACTACTCCTCCTACAGTTTTGGTCCGATTTCAATATAACTTGGCACACAAGTAGACTACACTAAGATACATAATTTAGAGCATCGGTTTTTGATTTCGATGGACGGTGTTGCCATGGTTACTAAAAATAGAAATTTCTGTGAAATTCCTTTAAAACGCTACTCCTCCTACAGTTTTGGTCCGATTTCAATATAACTTGGCACACAAGTAGACTACACTAAGATACATAATTTAGTGCATCGGTTTTTGATTTCGATGGACGGTGTTGCCATGGTTACTAAAAATAGAAATTTCTGTGAAATTCCTTTAAAACGCTACTCCTCCTACAGTTTTGGTCCGATTTCAATATAACTTGGCACACAAGTACACTACACTAAGATGCATAATTTATTGCATCGGTTTTTGAATTCAATGGACGGTGTTGCCATGGTTACTAAAAATAGAAATTTCTGTGAAATTCCTTTAAAACACTTCTCCTGCTACAGTTTTAGTCTGCTTCTAATATAATTAGGCATACAAGAAGACTATACTAAGATACATAATTTATTGCATTGGTTTTTGAATTCGATGAACAGTGTTGCCATGGTTACTTAAAATAGAAATTTCTGTGAAATTCCTTTAAAACGTTACTCCTCCTACAATTTTGGTCTGATTTCAATCTAATTTGGCACACAGTTAGAATACACTACGATACATAATATGTATTTCTGTTTTTTTTATTTGGGTGAATGGTGTTGTCATTGTTACCGGTACTAAAAATAGAAATTTCCGTGAAATACTTTCAAAACGCTACTACTCCTAGTTTTCATTTGATTTCAATATAACTTGTCACAAAAGTAGACTATATTAAGATACATAATTCTATTTATTGTTGCATGTTGCAATGTTTCAAATCCAAGTGCTACTTTTCTTTTGTTATACAAACAGACCAGTAGAGCTACAGTCTCATCAGAGACTTCTGGTTTAGTTGCATTTTAGATAATGTTTAAATACAATTGCATGCATGTTTATAGAAAGTTTAAACTTGCTGAGATCAGGCTTCCAATGTCCTGTACACACAGGTGTTTACCAACATGGAATACGGGGTTTGTAAAAAGCACTAGTCTGATGCCCAGACACTAATAACGCCCTTGGGGCATAATAGAATTCGATCACATGACCGACTTCATGTCATACCCCAATGAAACTCTAAAAATGATATCTTATTTCTTAAGTAAAAAATTGGTCTGGCAAGTAGAATGCTGGTTGGCACTAGCCTGATCAGACTATTTGAATTTTCAGTTGTATATTTATCTATTACCTTTTCAGTATTTTAAATAAATGTTAAAAAAAAGATTTATTTTCTTATTGAAATTTTCGACTTCTTATCTTTCTGTCCATGTTTATTAGCTCTACTTGTCAGAGACCAGAAGAGCTTATGTGATAGTAAGGTGTCCGTTGTCCGTATATCTGTCTGTAAACAATTTTTCAAAACACAACTGCTCCTACAGTTTTAGTCCGATTTCAGTATAACTGGTACACAAGTAGCCTACACTAAGATACATAATTCCGTGTATCAATTTTTGATTTCAAAGGAAATGTGTTGCCATGGTTTCTAAATATAGAAATTATTTGAAATTCTTTCAAAACACTACTCCTCCTACAGTTTTAATCCGATTTCAATCTAACTTGGTACACAAGTAGGCAACACCAAGATACATAAGTCTATATTATATATCTTATTTGATTTTTAGCTCTACTGGTCAGAGACCAGAAGAGCTTATGCGATGGTAAGGTGTCCGGCGTCCGTCCGTCTGTCTGTAAACAATTTTTTCAAAATGCTACTCCTCCTACAGTTTTGATCTGATTTCAGTCTGACTTGGCACACAAGTAGCGTACACTAAGATACATAATATAGTGCATCAGTTTTTGATTTGGATGAGCGGTGTAGCCATGGTTACTAAAAATAGAAATTTCTGTGAAATTCCTTTAAAACCCAACTCCTCCTACAGTTTTGGTCTGATTTCAATATAACTTGGCACACAAATAGACTATACTAAGATACATAATTTAGTGCATTGGTTTTTGATTTGGATGAGCGGTGTTGCCATGGTTACTAAAAATAGAAATTTCTGAATTTCCTTTAAAACGCTACTCCTCCTACAGTTTTGGTCTGATTTCAATATAACTTGGCACACAAGTAGACTTCACTAAGATTCATTATTTAGTGCATCGGTTTTTGATTTTGATGAACGGTGCTGCCACGGTTACTAAAAATAGAAATTTCTGTGAAATTCCTTTAAAACGCTACTCCTCCTACAGTTTTGGTCTGATTTCAGTACAACTTGGCACATAAGTAGACTACACTAAGATACATAATTTAGTGCATCAGTTTTTGACTTCGATGAACGGTGTTGCCATGGTTACTAAAAATAGAAATTTCTGTGAAATTCCTTTAAAACCCTACTCGTCCTACAGTTTTGGTCTGATTTCAATATACATTGGCACACAATTAGACTATACTAAGATACGTAATTTAGTGCATCGGTTTTTGATTTGGATGAGCGGTGTTGTCTTGGTTACTAAAAATAGAAATTTCTGTGAAATTCCTTTAAAACGCTACTCCTCCTACAGTTTTGGTCTGATTTCAATATAACTTGGCACACAAGTAGACTTCACTAAGATTCATTATTTAGTGCATCGGTTTTTGATTTTGATGAACGGTGCTGCCACGGTTACTAAAAATAGAAATTTCTGTGAAATTCCTTTAAAACGCTACTCCTCCTACAGTTTTGGTCTGATTTCAGTACAATGGCACATAAGTAGACTACACTAAGATACATAATTTAGTGCATCGGTTTTTGACTTCGATGAACGGTGTTGCCATGGTTAATAAAAATAGAAATTTCTGTGAAATTCCTTTAAAACCCTACTCGTCCTACAGTTTTGGTCTAATTTCAATATAACTTGGCACACAATTAGACTACACTAAGATACATAATTTAGTGCATTGGTTTTTGATTTCGATGAACGATGTTGCCATGGTTACTAAAAATAGCAATTTCTGTGAATTTCCTTTAAAATGCTACTCCTCCCACAGTTTTGGTCTGATTTCAATATGACTATGTCTGATTTCAATATGATTTGGCATACAAGTAGACTCTATTAAAATACATAATATAGTGCATCAGTTTTTGATTTTGATGAAAGATGTTGCCTTGGTTACTAAAAATAGAAATTTCTTTTAAATTCCTTCAAAACAAAACTCCTCGTACAGTTTTGGTCTGATTTCAATATAACTTGGCACACGTCAAGTAGACTACACTAAGATACACAATTCAGAGCTTTCTGATTTCGATGAACGGTGCTGCCACGGTTACTAAAAATAGAAAATTCTGTGAATTTCTTTTAAAACTCCATTCCTCCTACAGTTTTTATTTGATCTCAATTTTTAAAACGCTACTCCTCCTACAGTTTTTATTTGATTTCAATTGAACTTGGCACACAAGTAGACTACATTGAAATACATAATTCTATTTATTGCTGCATGTTGCAAAGTTTCAAATCCAAGTGCTACTTTTTCTTTGTTACATGTATATGTACAGACCAGTAGAGCTACAGTCTCATCAGAGACTTCTGGTTTGATGAATGGTCTTGTCATGGTTACTAAATATAGGAATTTTCATGAAATTCTTTTAAAACACTACTCGTACAGTTTTAGTTCAATTTCAGTATAACTTCGTATACAAGTAAGTTATAAAGGATACATAATTTCTTTATATCAGTTTTTGATTTCGTTGAATGATGTTGCGAGGGTCACTAAAAATAGAAATTTAAATGAAATTCTTTCAAAACGCTACTCTTCCTACAATTTAAATTCAATTACAGTACAACTTGGTACACAAGTAGACTACATTAAGATATATAATTCTGTTTATCCGTTTTTGATTCCGATGAACGGAGTTTCCATGGTTACCAAACATGGAATACTCTGTGAAACAATTTCAAAATGCTACTCCTCGTACAGTTTTCATCTGATTTCAATATAACTTGGCACACAAGTTGACTACACCGAGATACATAATTCTGTTATGGGCTTTTGATTTCGATGAACGGGTTGTCATAGTTACAAAAAATAGAAATTTCTATGAAATTCTTTCAAAATGCTGCTACTCCTACATTTTCAGTCTGATTTCAATGTAACTTGGTTAACAAGTAGACTATACTAAGATTCATAATCCTGTGTATCGGGTTTTAGCTCACCTCAACAAAGTTGGGGGAGCTATGATGTAATACCGTCAGAATCCCAGGTTAAGGTTTTTGGAGCAGTTTTCTTTTCAAGTACTTCTATGGCCTATATTAGTCGGAGATGCAAGAGGATGCTTCAAGTGTGTTTCATTGTACCAGTCAAGGTTTCAGATGCTGCAATTTCAGCTAAAGAATGACCAGGTTAATGTTTTTAGAGCAGGCTAAAGTTCTTTGAGCAGGTTAAAGTTTTTGGAGCAGGTCTCATTTCCAAGTAACTATAAGCCCTATATTGACCAAACTTGCATGGATGATACATCTAAGGATGCACATTACTGAACTTGCTTCTGATGCTGGATCTGACCTACACCCTCCGGATGAGTGACTTGGTTAAAGTTTTTGGAGTAGATCTGATTTCCAAGTAACTATAAGCCCTATATTGACTAAACTTGCATGGATGATATATCTAAGGATGCACAGTACTGGACTTGCTTCAGATGCTGGATCTGACCTACATTTTCCAGATGAGTAACCAGGTTAAAGTTTTTGGAGCAGATCTCATTTCCAAGTAACTATAAGGCCTATCTGAACCAAACTTGCATGGATGATGCATCAAGGGACGAACAATCTCAAACTTGCTTCGGATGCTGGATTTGACTAACATTTTCTGGATGAGTGACTAGTTTTAAGTTTTTAGATAAGTCTATTCCCAAGTAACTGGAAGCCCTATCAGACCAAAATTGCATAATATTGCATCTAGGGATGCACACTCCTAGATTATTAGTTTAGTGTGGGACTTTGCCTTACTTAAAGACAACATTCGTTGAGGTGAGCTCTGTAATCTCTGATTACCTTTGTTTGATACTGTTAAAGTGTTGTCATCATTACTAAAAATAGAAATTTCTGAGAAATTATTTCAAAATGTTACTTCTACAGTTTCTGTTTAATTGCGATTAAACTTGATTCAGAAAGAGACCAAACCAAGGATCATTATTTTGTTTATTGCTGTTGCCATAGTTTTAAGTCCAAGTCCTACTTGCTCTACTTTTGTTAAGTAAAAACCAGTAGAGCTACAGTCTCATCAGAGACTTCTGGTTTATATTTTGTCATTTATGGTTGCCATGTTCAAATGGCTAATGAATGGGAATTAAAGGTTGAGGCAGAGGCTGATACTGACTTCAAGAAACACTCTGAATTAAAATGCACATAAGAGTTTGATTGGTGGGCAGTTGGATATAACTCAGTTATCTATGTATATATTGTGATGACATGTTTATAGTGCATCAGTGTGTAAAACAAAACAGTTTAATTACATGATCAAATATTTGATGATAAAATGACAGAACAGAGGGTTCATAGAAATTTAATTTTTGAAACTAAATAATGAGCTTTGTTGATTAAATCTAAAGGAATGAAACAAAACTGTCCTTTTATATTTCACACTTTTAAGGAGTCTTACCTGGCTAGTAAAGAGTGATTTGGGTAAAATTTTGCCATTGCTTGCCCGACTGGGCTAGTGCTGAAAACAGTTTTTGCACTCACGGGGAATATTTGCCAGTATTTTACAGTTTCTCATTTAATTCTTGAAAAGCATAGTGATAATGTCTGCATAGATAAATACACAAATATAAATATTGATAATTCTGCCCTTGTGTAATACGTCATTGTGTCATCTGTATGATTATTTTCCACAGTATTTACAACATGAAACAATGATCCAGATAAATTAATGAACCAGCACTTTGATATTTCTCAGTCCAGCAGTACTATGAAAAGCTTGGTAAACTTTGATCAATATTTCATTTGAGTATATTACAAAAAAACTTATTTTGTTATCATATTTGCTGTATTAGCTCAGAAATGATATGCAGTCATTCTTAGATTTTTAATGACACTTTGTATTAACTGCCATGAAAAGTAACCCACTGAAAAATGTGAAGGGTGTTAAGTAATGTTGGATAGCATGTATTTTTAATTCTCCTTTTTTAACTATATTTGAATTGTGTTAAAAAATATTAAAGAGAAAGCAACTACCTGAACTTTATTGGAGATTTGATTAACCACCCAGTAAAGGTGGGTGACCCCTATTAATTTTTGGGTCAAAAAGGGTCAGTTGTTAATTAAACACACTATTATAGAAAAATTTTGGCTCTTTGCTTGATATATAAAAAAATTTAATACAGAGACTGATCACTCTATATCAATGACAGATAGAAGTTACCTATCTAGAAAAAGTAAGTTTTCAGATAAAAAAAAATTACACTATGTTTTGATGTATTAGTGCTTATAAGGAGTTTGAGCTAGATTCTTTCTTTCTCTCTCTCTCTCTTTCTCTCTCTCTCCATTGCTAATAATTAAATGTTAGACTGTGACACTAGTGGCATTTTTGGACAAATTTGGTACACTGCTTTCCCCTATGTAGTAGATGACCCCTGTTAATTTTGTGATAAAAGGTCAAATGATATAGGAGGAATTGTCAACTTAGTCTATTGAGAACCATTTGCCTTTAACAGATGTCGAATTTTTTTCACTGGTACCCCTGTAAGAAATAATTATCTTAAATGATATTGAAGTCTGATAGAGATCAATCTTTAAGTTGGTATAATGTTTGTCCCTCACTATTCACTATTCAATTTTTTTCCATATTGGAAATTTAGTTATTTCTATTTTGATATTTCCACAAATTGGGGAGGGGGTATGTTTCTCAAAACATTTTTTTTAATATGCTTGTCCAGATATTTCATAGTGGAATTGGTATTTCTTTTTTTTTTAATTGTGAAGCCCCCCCCCCCCCCATTTTTATTTTTGGTAAACATTGTGATTGCTTTATCTTAAATGAAACATTATCAAATAATTTTAATTGTTACCATTTAAAAGGAGTATTATAAAAAATAAATTTCTTTTTATCTCCAAAATGTTGTTTTGTAGATGCCTCGTAAGAAGTACTGGAAGAAGAGCACTGCCAAGAAAGAGTTACAGACTGACAGGACTGAGGAGACTGGCCTCATGAAAAACAGTAAAACAATGTCTGACCTGGACTTGACTGAGGAGACTGGCCTCTTTAAAAACAGTAAAACAATGTCTGACATTAGAATGACTGAGGAGACTGGCCTCGTTCAAAACAGTAAAACCAATGTTGACCCTGAGGAGCCTGCCCTCAGGTTACAAAAAAACAGGAAAACAAAAAAAAATTGTGATACAGATTTGCTCAATGAACTTTGTGAAAAAGATTTGCAGAATGAACTTTGTGAAAAAGATTTGCAGAATGAACTTTGTGAAAAAGATTTGCTTCATGAATCTGCTGAAATGATTTTGCAAAATAGTATTGTTGAAAAAAGTTTAGCAAACAAAACTTTTACCTCTGAATCTTCACAGTATACAAGTGGCAATGTTGGAGATGATCAGACAATACAGAATGATTACGGAGGTAATGAGCTATGTACTAGAAAAGTAGCATTTGGGTCATTCCATCAAGGAGACATTAGATTTTCAATGTTCTCAAGAGGTAGTCAGTGTACTTGCAATGCTCTTACCATGCTGATTAAGTGTTATGAGGGATTTTCATTTACTTCAGAATTCATAGATAGAACTCTAATATCAGGAGACCAAGTTTATGGAAAGACTGTTAGAAGTTTGCAACAAAGAGGAAAATTTCTCAACAAACTTTTGAATTTCGATGAATTGCCAATAAATGTATCATTGGGAGAGAATCATCATGTTATTCAAAAATTTGAAACCATTTGGGGATTGGTTGTCTCTGAAGAACAAAATAGGAAGGTTAAAACATTGCATTCTGCTTTAAAGGAGGCATTTCAAATTTCAAGATATTTATTGATAATGATAGGAGCCATTTGTTCTGCAGTATATAAAGTGTCAAACAATGAGTATTACTTCTTTGACTCGCATTCACATGATGGTGATGGCATGTCTTCGTGTGAAGGTAAATCTATACTAGTGCTCAACAGGAGTATTGATGACTTGGTATCTTTTATGTACAGTATGTATAACAGCATGCATATTGATCTTGAAGTGCAGTTTGAAATTTTACCCATCTCAATCTCTACTTTGTATCATAGCTTCCCAGAAAATGATCCATTGCAGAGAAAGTTTTACAGAATGGATGAAAAGCTAACAGCAGAGATAAATTCAAAATCCCAAATTGAATCCAGGAAAACATATATGAGAGAATACATGAAGAAAAAGAGACAGAATGAAGAATTCAAACATGATGAAAGAAACAAAGATGCCAAGGCCAAACAAATTAAAAGACAAGATTATAATATAATAAAGAAAGAAAATGAAAGAGAAACAAAGGCAAAAAGAGAGAAAAGACAAAATGTTGAAGTGAAAGAGAAAGAAAACAAGAGGGAAACAACTGCAAGAAAAGTGAAAAGACAAAATGTAAAAGTAAAAGGGAAAGAAAATGAAAGGGAAACAATTGCAAGAAAGTTGAAAAGGCAAAATGTTGAAGTGAGAGGAAAAGAAAAAGAACTGGATAAAGCTGCAAGAAAGTTGAAAAGACAAAATAATGAAGTGAGAGGAAAAGAAAAAGAACTCGATAAAGCTGCAAGAAAGTTGAAAAGGGAAAATGTTGAAGTGAGAGGAAAAGAAAAAGAACTTGATAAAGCTGCAAGGAAGTTGAAAAGACAAAATGTTGAAGTGAGAGGAAAAGAAAAAGAACTGGATAAAGCTGCAAGGAAGTTGAAAAGACAAAATAATGAAGTAAAAGAGAAAGAAAAAGAACTGGATAAAGCTGCAAGGAAGTTGAAAAGACAAAATGTTGAAGTGAGAAAAAAAGAAAAAGAACTTGATAAAGCTGCAAGGAAGTTGAAAAGACAAAATAGTGAAGTAAAAGAGAAAGAAAAAGAACTAAATAAAGCTGCAAGGAAGTTGAAAAGACAAAATAATGAAGTTAAAGAGAAAGAAAATGAAAGAGAAACAACTGCAAGAAAGTTGAAAAGGCAAAATGTTGAAGTGAGAGGAAAAGAAAAAGAAATGGATAAAGCTGCAAGGAAGTTGAAAAGACAAAATAATGAAGTAAAAGAGAAAGAAAATGAAAGAGAAACAACTGCAAAAAAAATAAAAAGACAAAATGTAGAAGTAAAAGAGAAAGAAAGAATAAAGGATAAGTCTGCAAGGAAGTTGAAAAGATTGAATAATGAAGTAAAACTAAAAGAGAATAATATAAATAGAATTTCAAAACGAAAATATAGGGAAAACCCTTTTGTTCTTGAAAAACAACGATTAAAAATACAAGCTAAAAGAAATGACTTTTCTTATAGACAGTATGAAACATTGAACAATCGACAAAGGAAACAAGATAAAAGAATAAATGAGGAGTATTGTAACAAAGAAAGTGAAAGAAATAGGCAAAGACAGTTTGGAAACCATTTACAGGATTGCATCCAAAATTTTCATGAAAAGATTAAACATGGTCCAATTTTTGTATGCTCATGTTGTCATCAAACATGGTTCAAAGAAAGTGTTTTAAAAGTGGAAAACACAAGTTTGGATGTCACAAGTAAAACCAGATATCTTACTGGTATTATTTCTGTTGGAAATGCAGAATGGATTTGCAATACTTGCTATTCAGCAGTAAGAGAAGGAAAAATCCCCAAGCTGTCTGTTCTAAATGGCATGACATGGCCACCTAAGCCAAAAGAATTGGATTTGTTTCCATTGGAAGAAAGATTAATATCACTTAGGATACCCTTCATGCAAATTAGAGAGTTGCCAAGAGGTGGACAATATTCTGTCAAAGGAAATATTGTGAATGTTCCCGTGGATATTCAACCTACAGTGAATAGCTTGCCTAGAAAGATGGATGAAAATATTACAGTTCCTGTGAAGTTAAAGAAAAGGTTGTCTTACCAAAAGTGTGATTATCATGAAAATGTACGACCAACAAAAGTATTGATGGCATTACATTGGCTTTTGAACAACAGTGACTTCTATAAGAATGCGAACATCAATGTTGATGATAGTTGGTTTCAAGAAATTACAACTTCAGCAAATGAAATCATTCAAGAATTAGTACAAACAGAGAGGAGAAGAGATCAGAATATTGATAATCTTGAGACAGATGATGATGATCAATTCTGTGAAGTAGATGGAGTTGGTAGAGATGGTAATTGTGATACTCTATTAGATGACGCTTCTCGAGACATGAATCAGATATACACCTTTGCTCCAGGAGAAGGACAACGTCCCCTTAGTCTATATCAAGATCAGACTGCAGAATATTTATCATTTCCAACAATATTTTGTGGAAAGGGAAGAACACAAGATGATGAAAGACAAGTTCACATCTCATATGCAGATATAGCTAAATGGGAAATGAGAAGTGTTGATAGACGTGCTGCCCAATCTGTTCCAAATTTGTTTTTCAAGTTGAAAAAAATACAAATGAAGCAAGTTACAGACAAATGCAACCTGGCACTTAGGAAATGCAAAACTAAAGGAAAATCCATGACAGCAAATGAAGTGAAAAATCCTGAAAATGTGAGTAATCTTGTTAGACATAATGAAGGTTTCTTTGTCTTCAGACAGTTACGAAATTCACCTGCATATCTTGAGACTAGAAAAAAAGATGTATTTGCTATGATCAGACAATTAGGTTTACCAACATGGTTTATGTCACTATCTGCAGCTGATACAAGATGGAATGATCTCATCAGAGCACTTGGAGTGTTAAATGATGGAAAAGAATACACTGATGAACAAATTGACAGCATGACGTGGTTTGAAAAGTCAAAACTAGTACAAAAGGATCCTATTACATGCACTAGGTACTTTGATCACAGGTTCCGTATGTTCATGAATTTAGTATTGAGGAGTGACCACCATCCAATTGGCATTGTAAAAGATTTCTTTTATAGAATTGAATTTCAGCAAAGAGGATCACCACATGTTCATATGATCATTTGGATAGAAAATGCTCCAAAATATCATGAAAATAATGAAAAGGAGATAGTAAATTATGTAGATAATTTCCTTAAGTGTGAAAAGAATGAAGAGGATGATTTGACAGGCTTACAAGTGCACAAACATTCACAGACATGCAAAAAGAGAGGTAAAACTGTATGTCGATTTGGGTTTCCCCTTCCTCCTCTTGAAGAGACTTTGATTTTGGAGCCACTAGAGTGTGATGTTGACAAATACAAGAAAATGTATGATGAAATTCAAAAACAGCTAAATGATATGAAAAATGGATGTGATTTGTCTTACAAGGAACTCCTAAGCACAGTACTAAAGATATCTGAGGAAGATTACATTAAATGCATTAGAAGTTCACTTAGAGGTCCAAAGGTTTTTCTAAAGAGAAAGCCTTGTGATATGAGAGTAAACTCCTTCAACAAAGCAGTTCTTGATGCTTGGAAAGCTAACATTGATATTCAGTATATTTTGGACCCATATGCATGTGCAATGTATATTGTTTCTTATATAAGTAAATCTCAAAGAGGGATGAGCGATTTACTTAACAGAGCTGCAAAAGAAGCTAGAGAGGGAAATCTTGACATTAAAAGACAGGTGCGCCACATTGGAAACCATTTTCTTAACAGTGTAGAAGTTGGAGCACAGGAAGCAGCATATTTAGTATTACAAATGCCAATGACCAAGGCATCAAGAGATGTTGTTTTTATCAACACAAGTCCATCAGATGATCGAGTTATTCTCATCAAAACGGATGCTGAATTGGAAAAGTTGACGCCAAATTCTACAGATGTTGAATGTAGCAATGTAATTAAGCGGTATGCCAAACGCCCAAAACAGCTTGAAAACTGGTGTTTAGCTGATTATGTATCACAACTAGATGTTGTATTCCCTAAAGATAATGAAAAAGAGTTCACTGAAAATGAAGTGAATGATGATGATCAGGACAATCAGTCAGATGACGAAGACAGTACAGATCGTGATTTCAGTGAAAATGATACACTTGTTACTCTGAGAAATGGCATAAAGATCAGACGACGAAAAGTACCTAGGGTAATTAGATATGTGCGGTTTAATATTAAAACTGATCCAGAAAATTACTATAGGGAAAAACTAATGTTGTTTATGCCTTGGAGAAATGAATCCGTTGATCTAATATCAGGAACTGACACATTTGAGAAGTCGTTTCATCTGAAGAAGTCCTTTCTTACACACAAGGTCAAAGAATATGAATTTAATGCTGAACAGCTTGATGCAGCTTTGCAAATGGCAACTGAGGATTTTTCAGAAGCTTTTGATGAATTGGCACCAAATGTTCAACAAAGAGAAGCAGAAGATGAAAACGAGGGATCTCTTGAATCTGAAAAATTTGTTCAGTTCAATCCTGAAAGGCCTATTGAACAGAGACAGTATGATATAGGATCTGACATTGGCATTCCATCTACAAGACAAATAACTGAAGAAAGTTCTGTTAGATTACCAGACAGTGAATACTTGAAACTTTTAGGAAGTCTAAATGTAAAGCAGCGAGAATTTTTCAATCATGTTTTGCAGTGGGTCAAAACAAAGACAGAACCTATTTATTCATTTTTATCTGGGGGTGCTGGTGTTGGCAAATCTGTTTTGATTAGAGCACTTTATCAAGCTCTGCATAGATATCTATGTTCCATAGAAGGTGAGAATCCAGATGACATAAGAATACTTCTTTGTGCTTATACTGGCAAGGCAGCATATAACATTGGAGGGGCAACTATAGCATCTGCTTTCCATCAAAAAATTAATCAAAGTCAACAAAGTTTGCACTGTGATGAATTGAATACTTTTTGTACAAAGTACCAAAACCTAAAATTGATCATAATTGATGAGATATCGATGGTTGGAAATAGGTCATTAGCACTCATTGATAGTCGTCTACAACTTCTTACAGGCATCAAGAAACCATTTGGTGGCATTAGTATCATAGCTGTTGGTGATTTTTTTCAACTTAAACCTGTGATGGACCGTTGGATCTTTCAGGATTTAAATCATGATGCTCAAGCTCTTGCAAACAATCTTTGGAAGGAGCATTTTTGTATTTTTGAGTTGGATGAAATAATGCGTCAGAAAGATGATCTTGAGTTTGCTCAACTTCTCAATCGTCTTCGCTACAATGCAATGACAGCAGAAGATATGAATGTAGTACACAGGTGCATGATAACGGAAACAAGTGACAATTATCCACATCATGCTCCTCATCTCTTTACACAGAATTCTAAAGTAGATGCATACAACAATCAGTTGATTGAAAAACTTGAGGGAGAAAAGGTCACAGTAAATTCAGTGGATACTGTTCTTAAGGATTATTCAAAGGAACTTAAGGAAAAGCTGCTCAGATCTCTATTTAAAGCAGATGATGTTAGCAAAACTGCTAATTTGATGCAAAAATTGACTCTTGCTGTTGGGATGATATATGATATCTCAGTCAATGTTGATGTATCTGATGGTTTAACAAATGGGTCATCATGTAAGGTAGAATTAATTGAAAGGAGAATGGAAGGCATATCAAGGCCAAGCATTGTTTGGGTAAAATTTTTTGATTCTGCTATTGGAAAAATTACTCGCAAGAAATACAAACATTTATTTCATGATGGAATTACTGAGGACTGGACACCAATTTTTGAAGTTCAGCGTTCTTTTGTATTGAATTACAATACTTTTCAGAGGATTCAGTTTCCATTACGGCCAGCTGCAGGGAAAACAGTTCATAAAGCCCAAGGTTGCACTGTTGATGAAATTGTAATTGATTTGTCTCAGACTAAAGTAAGGAAAAATCCACATATTCACTATGTAGCACTTAGTCGGGTACGGTCAGTAGATCATCTTCACATCCTAAACTTCAATGAGCAGGCATTGGCTATGGATGAACAAGTGGTAGAGGAAATGGAAAGAATGAAAAAAGATGTACAACTACAACTTTGTTATGTCCCATTATACCAGGTTGATTTGCATTCTTTCAAAATTGCTTTCAACAATTGTAGATCACTTCATAAACACTTCCCACAAATTCAAAATGAACCAAATATTGTTGCATCAGACATAGTTGGATTCTCAGAGACAAGATTAACTAGTGCAGATGTAGCAGGAAATTATCATCTACAGGGATACACGGCAGTATTTAACCATGAGGCTACAGCTAATCTGGATAGACGTCCACATCATGGAACAGCAATATATGTGAAAAATGTTTACAAAACAACCTGCATCTCAAAGCTGAACAGTGGTTCAATGGAGTTCATCATGGTAAATGTACAATTAAACCAAAGTAGAGATGTCCAAGTTGTAGTTATTTACAAATATCCATCTTGCTCTTTTGGGGATTTTAAACAACATGTGGAAATGCATATAAAACCCTTGATTGATGACCAGAAAGACTTGGTATTCTTAGGAGATTTTAATTTTGATTTGTTTGCTGGGCATACAGACTTTCTAACATTTATGGAAAAAGGCTTTAATTGTAAACAAATTGTGTGTAAGGCTACTCATGACTCTGGTTCTAAACTTGACTTGATCTTTACAAACATAATCCCATGTAGAACAGATGTAATTGAAGCATACTGGTCAGATCATAAAATGGTGTACTGTGCATTTAATAAGACTATGCATTAAATACAATGGGGCACCAAAGTTAAAACATTTCAGAGGGAGATGCGTAAGAATGCCCCCTCCCTCATCCCCTTTGTCCCAGTCTTATACCCCTCAAACAAAGTTTGAGGGGTATACTGGAATCAACATGTCCATCTGTCTCTGGGTTTGTCAATATCTCAAGCTTTTTTATTTTTTTTTTGTGATTATGTCATGACCATCAACATAGATAATTTAGACAAGATCAAGGTCACAGAGTTCAAATGTGTATAATTCTGACAGACAAAATTTTGGATTTGGATTAAACACAAGGTCATACTTTGGCATGAATGGTTGCTCATGAAGAAGACGTCTGTCATGATCTCATTGCATGATTGTTTGTATAAAGTCATCTGGTGATATAAGGGTAGAGATTATCATGACCTTCAGCTAACTACAGTCATCTCAATAAGATTCAGGCCATTGGAATTTGCAGTATAATTTTAGCAAGATGGCAAAGAAGTATGTGTCTTTCCAAATTGCCTTGTTGGGGTATTGGTCCTATTTAGGCAGTTTTAGTTGTAAGACTCCTTATAAAACAATTAAATAATGATTTTTTTTATTGTAAAATAAACCTTTGAAAATATAAATTTTGTACTTTATCTTTGTTTTTATTATTATACAGTTGTGCTTGAGATGAAGACATTTAAATTTTAAACCTGACTGTCCTTTGCATATTTAATTCATATTGAATTGATGTATATATGTTTACTTGCCTTAGGATTTCCTTTGTAAAAAAAAGAATTTCATTTTTTTTTTTTTTTTTTGCTATTACAAGTTGCACTGAATTTTTAATGCATGTTTAAATTAAAATGATAAGGTCATATTCATACAATAATTGCATTTTCACCAATTACCAGTAGGTCTACTGAAGTCTCAGCTTATTTCTCAAGATTTGTAAAATTCTGAACAACTCTTTTCATGTATATATATAGAACAAGGTATACTTTTGAATATATCGTTTGTAAATTTGTTGAGATTTTTCATTACTTCCATTATTGTTACATGTAATCCGGCCTGTATATTCATTTTGTAGTTAATTTTATAGGATATATCGATCTTTTCCATTCTGAGTACATGCATTACCATTTAGAGGGTTAGTGTCTGACAAACGGTATTGATGTATCAGAAGTCATGCTTTGTAAGTCCCTTTATGACATATGGATTATATTTTGTACTGAAAACTGAATTTTTCTGTTGAGAACTTTTCATTGTGAAACCTAGGGATCTTTCTGCAATTGAAGGATATTCTTTGATAGACTACAGCGATTGTGACTATAGACCATGCCATTAACTGTGATTCGGACTCTTTTAAGCTACTGTGTGTGATTTTGACACTCCTAGCAGTAATTGCCAGATGTAGATGTATCACTGAAATGAATATGTGGCACCTTATATAGACCGTGGAAACCACCGAGTCAGATCTCTTCATTGACACACTTGTAACTTTTGCTCAAATAGTATGAACATTTACTTATTTCATCAGAATATGTGTCAGTCAATTTTCTAACTTGCTTGCTAGAAAAGTATGATAAAACATACAAAATACTAATCATACTTTAATTTCATCTTATTTGTATTATGAACTTCTTTTTAGAATAACATACAATCCTTGCAAGTTAAATAATTACATTGCACAGTAGATGTTTGATTGTGAAACCTCAGATTTTTTGATTCAGATGAATTCCACCTACCATGATCATGTAGATTTTTGTGATTATCAAGAAAGTAATGATGACTTCTATTAGGTCAACTTTATTGTGTACAAAATGTATAATTAACAGGTAAGTATGGAAAGAGGGGGTCAATGGCCAGCCCGTAAAGGGAGGTAAACCTACCTCTTTCAAAAAAAGCACTTAAATATGATAGCACATGATATTACCACATTTAGAATTTAAAAAAACTGAAAAAGAAAAAAAAAGAGCTCCCTTAATTTTTCAATGAGATTCTTTAAATCTGAGGTTCTGGTATTGGAATTATATAGCCAAAATCAACATCATTATTGTCATTTAATGTTGATCAATTTAAAAGCAAAATATTAAGTATATGGCAAAACCTGAAGAACATATTTCTTTCTCATTCACTTGCACATAATCTTTCCCTTTTTCGTTTTTCGTTGGGAAAGGTTATCTATATTGAGTGCATGATTATATTTTTTTTAAATGACCAATTAACATATTAAGACACACGTGCATATTATGACTGGATTTTCATGTGAGCATTACTTAAATTTTTCCATGCTGTTTACTTTCTATTTATTATTTATTGTCATTTGCAATTTCAACTCGAGATTTAATTATACTGATTACAAAATACATGTTTTTGATTTATTGCTTCACATGTATATATATGAAAGTAGTTTAACAACAAATGAGTAATATATTTCAAATGATATATACTAGTCTCAAATGTGTCAACATAATTTAATTTGTACCAGCTTGTCTAACATTTTATCTCTTATTTTTTTTATAAAAAGTTGCATATTGTTACCTGCAGATTATCACTTAAGACTTGCATAAATTTCTTGTAAATGAATAAAGTTTTTTAATACAATCATAATTATGCATTTTTCTTATTGACTGAAGGGAGCTAAATAACTGATTGTACTTGTTAATGCAGAATAAATTTGAAGAGTCTTGAGGTCATGAAAGAAATTATTGAATATGCATGTCCAAAGCCTTCATACTTCTAAATATAAAGTACACTTTTGGTCAGTGAAATTAAAATTCAAGCATCCTCATATTGTGTGGATTTAATTCACTTATGAAACATTTGGTCTAAATTCTGATGAGGCCAGAATATAAGGTCATAACATTTCATGTCAGCTAGTAAGGATGAAATTTTTTTTTTTTTTAACATTTGAAGAGCTGAGCTAAGATGACTCAGGTGAGCGATGTGGCCCATGGGCCTCTTGTTTTCATATTAAATGCAGCATCGTAATATTTTCGTGTACAATTTATAATAAATAAAAGTGAATTAAGTACTTTATCATTTATTTCTATAGCTTTACTCTACCCTATTCTTGTCTCTATGGACGTTCTCGGAAACCAAGACAAATTGAAAAATGTATTAGGATTCTGTGCTATTTTCCGAAATCAAGCCCTTTGTTTCATTTTTTATTCATGTAAGTAATAGTTTTAGGGAGAAATGATTACAAAAAAAAAAAATTACGAAACTAAATTGTCAATTTGAAACCGGACATGTTCAAATGTAAACGCCTCTCAATCAATAGAAAAAAATAAAAGTGATGTATATATAAATAACTGTGTTGGTTTACACTCTTCTGACCAACCTAAGATGTTATCGCCAATATAACATACTGTCAAAAGGTTCGATCGCCACATTTTCGCATGGAATTTTCAGTTTAATACAGGTAATCAAAAAAAAAAAAAAAAAAAAAATGGATATATGTCAGAATTAATTTTTATTTAAAGTATTTTCCCATTTCATTTGCTTTATTCACTGAAACCTGCAGGTAAAATATGTTACCTGGAATTTACACGTAAAGCCAAGATTAATCTTTTTTTTTAATGATTCGTCCGTGCATGCATGTTCATCCATTTTTTTTTTTAAGAAACACTGTACATTTCTTGACATGGTATTGTTATCTAGACTGACGTCTTTCCATACTTTCGTTATTTACTCTAAAACATTTGAAAATTTCGATCAAGTACTGTCATCACACGTGCACAGGTAAAAACTTAAACTGTGTATATTGAACCGTATCTAATCCCGTTAGTCCAAATATGCCTACATTCACACGTGTATCAACAGTTTGCTGTCTTATACAGTAAGTCTACAACAATGAACCCACCAGTTTTAATCAGCAGATAAGTAGGATTTCATGTGCAGACAGCTTTTTTTCTAGATCTTCAATACAAAAGTTTGAGTTTGACAAGGAAACAAAGGGGGGGGGGGGGGGGGGGGTAGCACCCGGCATGGGCAAGTTATTCATTTTCAAAGTTTTTAAGGACATACATGGCTGCATATTATTTATTTTCTAGGTAATTAAAAACGGACTATTTATTTCTAACATTTTGACATATTATTTATTTCGGAAATCTTTCTTTGCAGTCAATATATATTAATATACATTTATACATTGTAGATGGAATTGAAGCTGTCTTAACCGTTTTCTCGATTGTAACTTCCCTTTAAAAAGCATTTTTACACATTGATGGAAAACTTATGTAAAAAGGAAAACAATTACGCGCGCAAAAATTAAGTTATATTTTGCACTAATTGTGTGCACTTCTACCGATTACTTTTCAATGTATTTTTCCTAGTGAGCCAAACACCTAAGCAATCTATGTAAAAAAAATGATAAAATAAAATTCCTCACAAATAAATATGAAAACAATAACTTATTTTTTAATTGTTTCTTTGATCATTCGGTCAAGAGAAAATTTTTGTTGTTGTTGTTGTTTTTTTTTTTTTAATGAAGCAACAGCGGCAAGAATGTAAAAAGAATGGTAGACGAAATGAGAGCATGAGGGATGTATAAAATCAAACTCATTTGTTTCAAAGTGTGATAAGTGAATATTTAAACTAATAACTGTATTCTATTAGGAAAATTGAAAGGAAATAAAAAATATATCTACGATTATTCTTAAAAAAAATTACAGAAAGGCCTTCATGGCGACGCAACCAAAATGTTTTTTTTCATCCTTGTTATGCAGTGTTTGTTGATATGTTCGATCTATTTCAAAGTTACTGAACCATAAGGAGATGGTGTACAAAATGATAATAACCTGACAGCTAAAATTATTCATTTCAAAAATTGAAAGTAGTTCGAATACAGAAAGTAAATTAAAAGAGATACAGTTAATAAGACGACTAGTTACATGTAATAATGAAAACACAGCTGTAAAAAGGAAATATTTATAACAGCTTTGACTAATTAAAAACAACTTATTAAAAATGCTTGCGATACCGTCCTTCCATTTATATAAAATAAAGAGATTATAATAAAGAAATAAACGACTTTATGAAGTAGCCAATCATAAACTAAAGCGTACAGGCTCCGCCCACTTAATTTACATACCGTTCACTAAAGCGTACCGTTCACAAAACGAACCGTTCCGTGCAAGAAGCGTACCGTACCGTGCACAAAACGAACCGTACCGTACACAAAACGAACCGTTCCGTACAAGAAGCGTACCGTACCGTGCACAAAGCGAACCGTACCGTTCACAAAGCGTACCGTTCCGTGCAAGAAGCGTACCGTACACAAATCGAAACGAACCAAACCGTGCAAGTGGTGTAGTAGCACGTTTTAGGGTCTGTAACAGCAAGCCCAATAAAACAAAGTCTATTGTAAGTTACTTAACAGCAGACCCAACAAAACAAAGTCTATTGTAAGTTACTTAACAGCAAGCCCAATAAAACAAAGGCTATTGTAAGTTACTTAACAGCAAGCCCAACAAAACAAAGTCTATTGTAAGTTTCTTAACAGCAAGCCCGACAAAACAAAGTTTGTTGTAAGTTACTTAAAAGCAGACCCAACAAAACAAAGTCTATTGTAAGTTACTTAACAGCAGACCCAACAAAACAAAGTCTATTGTAAATTACTTAACAGCAAGGCCAACAAAAAAAGTCTATTGTAAATTACCTAATAGCAGACCCAGTAAAACAAAGTCTGTTGTAAGTTACTTAAAAGCAGACCCCACAAAACAATGTCTATTGTAAGTTACTTAACAGCAGACCCAACAAAACAAAGTCTATTGTAAGTTACTTAACAGCAAGGCCAACAAAACAAAGTCTATTGTAAGTTACCTAATAGCAGACCCAGTAAAACAAAGTCTATTGTAAGTTACAAACAAAGTTTATTGTAAGTTAAAACAGTTGTTAGTTACAAAGTGAGATATAGTTCATAGTGATTGTAAGTTACATAACGGCAAATATGGCAAAATAAAGTCAATGATAAGTTGTATAATACCAAACTGAACAAAACAAAGTCTATTAACGTACAAAGCAACAGTCCTGACAGATCTATGTCTTTTATATCCTCACAGACAATGTTAGATTTTTTTAAGAGTATCATAACCTAGAGGGGAGAAAATTATGAAACCATATTCAGATATACAGATTTAAAAATAATTCTGGAAGTCTTTTGAAGCTAAAGGATCAGAAAAACAGAATAATGTTCTGTATTAAAGGTGACCAAATAATATATTAGATAAATATTACAATGAGAATAGTATTCGAATCATGTCTGGTTTATTTTCCAGTATACAAAGCCAATTGAACCTGAAGAAAAAGCTAATGGTGCTATCGCTACAAGTAAAAATGATAAACCCAAGAAACGTAAAATGACAGATGAAGAAATTCTAGAAAAATTACGCACAATTGTGACCATTGGTGATCCAAATAGGAAATATACAAAAATGGAAAAGATTGGCCAAGGGTAAGGATTAAGAATATATATATAAGAAGTTTTTTTTTTTAAGAAAACTGTACTCAGCTTAAAATTAAAAAACCATACCATTGATTACTACATGTATTTAAGAAAGAGAAATGTTAACGTAATCTGCACAAAAATCTCTTTTGAACAATGATATTCTTCAATAGATTTATATGTTGTGTGCTACTTTGAATCTGGGTCTCTTGAGTGTTCTTTTATGCCCCATGATGGAAAATCTGGTAAACCAAAAAACTTTTGAACTATTAATGAGAAGGCTTTCAGAGATCAAAGCATTATGCAATGTCAAGGTCATATTTCAAATGAACTTGCCACTGTTGAGGACATTGATCTTTGCAAACACATTCTACTTTGTGTAGAATCTACCCTACTTTAAATTCTTGAATTGGAGTCAAAATTTGATAGATTTCCAATAGATATTTTGATAACTTTTGTCATACATGTATTTTGCTACAGTTTTAAATTGGCATTTTTATTTTGATGTTCTGAAATTAGAACTATGAGTGTGTGCACATTTTTCAGAAGTTGTTAAATTTGTGCATTTTCTGACATTTTCAGTGCATCAGGAACTGTGTATATTGCAATAGAAGTGGCTACCGGAAGGGAGGTGGCCATTAAAACAATGAACTTGTCTCAACAACCAAAGAAAGAACTTATTATCAATGAAATTTTAGTGATGCGGGAAAATCAGAATCCCAATATTGTGAATTATCTGGATAGTTATTTGGTCGGGGAGGAATTATGGGTAAGTAAAAAACAACTGAGCTCAGGTTTCAATAAAAAAAAATTGTAGTACTGTGCTGTGTTCAAGATCGTGGCTTTGTAGTTCTAGATGGCACTATGAAGTTGAGCAAACATCTGCTAGCCCTATATAGAGATAACAAGCATTTATTCCTACTCTGCGTTCAGTAGATTGACATAGATATCTAATTTAACAGTAAGGCTAGTTGCTACTATCTTGAATGCAACCCATTTTAGGTCATTTTCACAAATTGGTCTACGATACCATTCAATAGTCATTAGTCAAGTCAAGATGAATTGTTGCTCAAAGTCTACAGAAAATTATCAGACTACCCAGTATACTGTGGTGGATTGTCAAGCTATAGGATGTACTGAATATAGTTCAGTGTGCACAGGTCATTTATTAAAAAGATAAGATTGCACTTAACGAGGTTGGATCCTGATATTTAAAGTCTTAAACTTTTTTTGTCAAGTATATTTTTAGTTTCTACATACATAGCTTAATTAAAATTCAAAACAAAAAATGGGGGTCAATATCCTTTTTTTGGCGCTACAGTACATTTAATATGACCTTTATGCACTGAAATTTGTGTCTTAATCAAGAATCACGTCTTCGACATTTTCCCTCCTAGATTTTTATCCAAATGAATCCTGGGATAAAGTAAACTATTAGTCTGTTTAAAAAAAGACACATTAAAATTGTGACTCGGAAAAGTTTCAAATTACCTCGCATAATCAATTATTTGACCTTTCTGCACTCACAAAATGTGATTTTTCTGGCATTAAAAATTCAACAAGCAAGAAAATTATTTTAAAGTCTTAAACTTTTGTTGAATTTAAGCAGATTGGTTAAAGTTATCTTATATGTTCAGAAAAGAAAATCAAAAGTGGGGGTCTATGATGTAAATTTTTAGATATTACTAAAAAGGTGTAAATTTTATGTTAAAATTGGCTCAATTTTTTCCTGGACTTTCAGAATATATTTACTATATTTGTCACAATATGATGAAAGAATTCATAAGAAATAATTTAACAGATATGTCAGAACCAGCATAAAACTTTTCACTGCAAAAAACAGCTCTGTGTCCAACCAGCATGGAAAATTAGGAATCTAAACTTAACAGTACTGTATATATTTCAAAAGGGAAAAATTGATCATTTTCTTCTAAAAAACCTTCCGCCACAAAATATAGTTCCTGGCTTAGTCCTATTTGAATGAAATTTAATCGCAGTTTTTTCATTGGATATAGTTTAATTTGCATTGTAGAATCCAGATTTAATGTTAGAACTTAAAAATGATGCAGAATTTTAGAAATAAAGGTCTAGACCAAAATCTGATCAGAAGCTCAGGATCGAACCTCCTTAAAATTAAGCCAATCCTTTGGAAACAGTGATTTTACTGATTTCAAAGCACATTTAATTTCTTGGTTACAAAGAAAAATGTTAATTTGAAAACTTTTTATTATTGAGAATATAAAGTGAATTTGAAATACTATGTAACTGCAATTTGAACAACAATGTTCTTGCTAAATTAAAGTACACATGGTTTTATTTTAAGTCCAGTATGTTTGCAAGACTGCTTAGGCACTGAAAACAAATCAAATGACATGTTCAAACAAACATGATGCACAAATTGCATGCAGTAATACAGTCAAACCTCGTTATCTGGAGGTGCACAGGACTGAAATTAAACTGAGAGATATCTGAGGATTCGAGATTATGAGGTTAAAAGATTAAGAAAAAGTGGGTGGGACTGCCAAATCACTTTGGCATATCCCAGGTATTCCAAATATCAGTGTTCAAGAATATTTTCCTATTTTATATATTATATATATATTATATTATATTTTTAATGTTTGTTTACAGGTTGTTATGGAATATTTAGCTGGAGGATCTCTTACTGATGTTGTCACAGAAACGTGTATGGATGAGGGACAGATAGCAGCTGTTTGTAGAGAGGTATCACTTGATGAAGTGTTTAATTTTTACCCGCACCCCCTTTCCCCTTACTCCTCTTTGGCCGACTTTGGCATCTGGAAGTTGATTCACCTGTCCCACGGTGGGGGTTTGGCATCCAGCAATTAATTTTCCATTAACCTTGGTAGCAGTTAAAAATTGACCCCTCAGACTGCGAGGATTTTTGTGTGGTGTAAAATCTAAAAGTGACGAAATTTCATTTAAGAGATGAAGCTACTGTAAATGTATTTTTTCATGAGGTCTTTGCTTAAATATTTTAAAACTTTTCTTTAATTACCGTTAAAGTGGAAATTTTAGCAAGACACAAATTTAGCAATTTATCTCCAAAAATTGGTATATATTTTTAGCAAGAAGTAATTTTAGCAATTTTACAATGCCAAGAGAGGTATCTATAACAACCGATATGGAATAAATTGTAAGTGATATTCAAATTTTAGCAATCTCAGAACCCTCGCTAATAATGCCAAAATTGAATCCTCACTAGTATATCAACTTCCAGAGAAAATTTTATTCCCCATTAATAAGCCTTATCTTGACAGCTATTTGACTGCACCAAGAAATCTTGTTTTCTGAATACCTATGGACAGTGCTTGAAAGAAGTATGATAAACATGAGGGAAATTTTTTATGTATTAGACTTCTAAATGTTGTTATGTTTTACCGTTTTCAGTGTTTACAAGCTCTAGAATTTTTACACGAGAACCAAGTAATTCATCGAGACATTAAGAGTGACAACATACTGCTGGGAATGGATGGAAGTGTCAAATTAAGTAAGGTTTCTTCTTAAGAACTTTACAACTTCCTTTTTTCTTTTAAAAAGAAAAGATTGCAGGGACTTTTCTATAATTTTGAATTTTTGTAGCATAATTAAACTATAGATATGATTGTTAAATGGAATTATAGATACATGAAATCTTTCTACTCCTACATGCACTGGGACACAAATTTTGTGTCAAAATAAACAAGATGTAAAGTACATGGAAAATGGTAAAGTGGGAATGAAAATAAAGAAACGAATTCATAGTGAAACTGATTGCACAGGTGTCAGATTTAACAATTTTTACTCTATTACATGTAGTAAAAGAGTTGCTAATTGAATTCATTTCCTCTTCACAGCTGACTTTGGCTTTTGTGCTCAGTTATCTCCAGAACAAAGTAAAAGGTCGACAATGGTGGGCACACCTTATTGGATGGCACCAGAGGTCGTCACTAGGTAAGGGTTATTGTCAAGGCAACGTTTAGTACTGTGATATGTATATTTCACGAACTCTGAATTTAAAACCCAGAATTGTAGTACATTCTAAATTCTGTGTTGCAGGAAACAATATGGTCCAAAAGTGGATATTTGGAGTTTAGGTGTGATGGCCATTGAAATGATTGAGGGAGAACCACCATATCTGAATGAAAATCCATTAAGGGTATGTTCAATAATAAAACTCTATTCAGCAACTTCTGTGTCTGTGTTGAAAAACTGTCTATATCTTGACAATAATTCTCTATGGTTCACAATCAAATTTTAGTAGGAGACTTATTCTTTCAAAACAATACTATTAGTTAGCTTTCTGTACCAGTAAAAATTCACTTGTATAAACTGTGATCACAGAATACTACCACAAATTGGCTGAGAGCCTACAAAATAATGAAAATTAGGTTTTACTCAAAAGAAAATTGTACTTTTAAAGATAAAATATTTACTCTTTGGCATACTTATATAATGTACAATTAAAGGGCAACAATTTGAAACAATGATTCAGGGATTGTTCATGTTATACTTTCTGCTGTAGGCTCTGTATCTAATAGCAACAAATGGTAAACCTGAAATCAAAGAGAAACACAAACTCTCCCCTGTCTTCCAAGATCTCCTAGATAAATGTTTGGAGGTTGATGTAGAAAAAAGAGCTTCAGCTTCAGAGCTTTTAAAGGTAATTTTATATTCTATTCAGATTTAAGGAAGACAGCATTGAAATACTGCATGTGCTTGTTTTAATGCCCCCGTAATGGAAGATTCGAGGGCATGTTGTTTTTGCTCTCTCTCTCTTTTTGTCTACAAAAACTTTAACCTTGCCCATAACCTTTGATTAGTTTGAGCTAAGGCTTGAATACTTTACATGTGTATTCCTTGTGACAAGACCTACCTTTTGGTACCAACATGTCTGACCTCTTAACCTTAACCTTGGAGTTTGACCAACTTTTACAAAATTTTATCAAACTTTAACCTTGGCCATAACATTTGTACAGTTGGTACTAGGGCTTTCATACTTCACATGTGTATTCCTTTTGATAAGACCTTTCCTTGGGTACATATATTTTTTTTACCTTTTGATCTTGACCTTGGAGTTTGACCTACTTTTGAAAAACTTTAACCTTGGCCATAAGTTTTGAGCTCTGGCTTCCACAATTCACATGTGTTCTTTGTGATAAGACCTTCCCTTGGATACCAACAATTTTGACCCTTTGATCTTGACTTTGGCGTTTGACCTAGTTTTGAAATACAGGTAAACTTCGTTATCTCAACATCGACGGGACCATCGGAAAATGTCGAGATATCCGAGGTGTCGAGATATCAGAGTTGACGTCCAAGATTTCACTGCATAACCAAACACATACATGTGTATAAGCTTATTATACGTACATGACTTCAATATAGACTGTAGGTCAACTTATTTCAGCAATCCCTCTATTTTTAATAAAAATCTAAGAAGTTGTTTTTTAAAATCCTTCTCTTTATCGAAATCGTTCTAAATTTTTCCATTCAGCATTCGCGTGTTACTTGCTTTTTTGTCAGAACAGGATACGAAATGCGCTCTATAAACTTCGAACCGAACCGTATAAACATGATAAAGTCGACATCCGAGATACGAAAACATATTAAATGCGTAATTATTTTTTTTTTCTTATTTCATTCAGGAAGAATGTGCATTAATATTAATTTTTTAAGAGATTTGTGTATCTAAACTAACGTAGTGATATTACAGATGCATGAATTACGGATGATTCGGTTAATCGTGTCGTTAATCGGATTATTTCCTGTTGAATGTTATTAGAACATCGTTTAATTCTTTAGTTTGAATTCATTCAATATGTTTATTATTCTTTGTAATTTAGTTATCTTTTTCAATTTTAAAAGTTATGTTAGGTTTCGACATAAATAAACACCTGTAAATTTAAGCAGAATCGTGTAGATTTATCAGCGATATTACCCAAGCTGAACATTAAGCAATTAACGTCTCAAAAACGCCGATGGGGCTTTGGATTCACCTACAAACACAGTCTATAGAATTGATTAAGCAGCGTGCAGTCAAAACATGGGTGTGAAAGGTGTGAATTTTTGACGACGTCGAGATACCCGGAGCCGTCCGTGCGTGACGAGCGACCCTATCTGACAAACAGTTCGGTTCAGTGGAGCAGAAAATTGCCGATGTCGACATATACCAGGTAATTTTTGCTCTTGGGACTGTGAATATACGTCGAGATAACCAGGGTTGTCGAGATTACCGAGGTCGACATATCAGAGTTTTTGCAAATCATTTATATAGTAAATACTGCCGGGACCGCGGACGGACGTCGACATATCCCAGGTTGTCGACATATCCGATGTCGAGATACCGAAGTTTACCTGTACTTTAACCTTGGCCATAACTTTTGAATGGTTGGTTCTAGGGCTTTCACATTCCATGTTTTTTTTCTTTTGACAAGAACTTTATTTTGAGTACCAACATTTTTAGCTCTACTGGTCAGAGACCAGAAGAGATTATGCGATAGTAAGGTGTCCGTCGTCGGTCCGTCTGTCTGTAAACAATTTTTCAAAACGCTACTCCTCCTACAGTTTTGGTCTGATTTCAATATAACTTGGCACACAAGTAGACTACACTAAGATACATAATTTAGTGCATCTATTTCTATGAACATTGTTGCCATGGTTACTAAAAATAGAAATATCTGTGAAATTCCTTGAAAACGCAACTCCTCTTTCAGTTCTAGTCTGATTTTAAGATAACTTAGCACACAAGTAAACTACACGTAGATACATGATTTTGTGCATCGGTTTTTGATTTGGATGAACGGTGTTGCCATGGTTACTAAAAATAGAAATTTCTGTAAAATTCCTTTAAAACGCTACTCCTCCTACAGGTTTGGTCTGATTTCAATATAACTTGGAACGCTAGTAGACTACATTAAGATACATAATTTAGTGCATCGGTTTTTTTTATTTTTATGAACAGTGTTGCCATGGTTACTAAAAATAGAAATTTCTGTAAAATTCATTTAAAATGCTACTCCTCCTACAGTTTTGTTCCGATTTCAATATAACTTGGCACACAAGTAGACTACACTAAGATACATAATTTAGTGCATCGGTTTTTGATTTCAATGAATGGTGTTGCCATGGTAACTAATAATAGAAATATCTGTGAAATTCCTTGAAAATGCAATTCCTCCTTCAGTTCTAGTCTGATTTTAATATAACTTAGCACACAAGTAGACTGCACTAAGATACGTAATTTGATGAATTGATTTTTGATTTTGAAGAATGGTTTTGCCATGGTTACTAAAAATAGAAATTTCTGTAAAATTCCTTTAATACATTACTCCTGCTACAGTTCAGTCTAATTTGGCACATGATTAGACTACACTACATGACATAATGGTGTATATTGGTTTTTGATTTCAGTGATTGGTGTTGCCATGGTAACTTAAAATAGAAATTTCTGTGAAATACTTTCAAAATGCTACTAGTCCTACAGTTTTTGTTTGATTTCAATATAACTTGGCACACAAGTAGACTACATTAAGATACATAATTCTATTTATTGCTGATGTTGCGAAGTTTCAAATCCAAGTGCTACTTTTCCTTTGTTATACGTACAGACCAGTAGAGCTACAGTCTCATCAGAGACTTCTGGTTTATCTCTTGAACTTGGAGATTGACTTGCATTTGAGAAACTTTTACCTTTGCCATGGGGGGTCTGGATCCTCTACCCCGAATTTGCAGAGTTATGAAAAGTATATACTGAAGCAAATAAAAAGTGACTTAGGACCCACCACCACCAAGAAATAGGTTTTTTTCATGTTTGAAAATGGACTTTACATTTATTTATTTATTTTTTTTGTCAAGAAATTTTCTGGGTTTGATATGTTTGGAAAAGGAGTTTAGTTTTTTGTTGTTTTTTTTTTTATTCAAGAAATTTCTTTATTGGAAATTATTTGACTGGGCTGGACCACCCACCCCACCCCCTTCCCTGGAAAAAATTTCTGGATCTGCACCTGATATTATACTGTACGTGTACATAAATTGGCGTATTCAAAATTTAGCGCAATCACTGGGTATGGAGTTGTTGGCGAAATCATGAATTAGTGCTATACATGTCCGTGCTGTATATTGTATTTATAAATGATTTAGTGGTATTCATGAATTAGTGCATCGTTGTCTACACCAAAGCTGCTAAAATATAAAGCCCACTTTTTTAAGTACACATACAGTATTTTGTTGATATAAAATTTCTTATGAAATATTTATGAGAGCTTTGATATTTTTTTTAGAATTAAAGAAAATGCTTTCTGTTTTACTGAAATGTAATATGTTCACTTGCTCGTTTTCAAATGCTATAAGACTTGGAAAGTTCACTAGTTTTACCGAAGCTTGTTTGCTCTTTTGCAGCATCCCTTCCTTCGGTTAGCAAAGCCACTGGCCAATCTACAGCCACTTATACTAGCTGCCAAAGAAGCTCAAAAAGGACATTGAACAAGTTCATCTTATGCAATAATCTCTCTGTGTCTAAAAGGTATATATTATGTTGTCATTCATGTGGACTTGTGCATTATGTCATAATAAAATCTTGCAGTTGACAAGTTGCATATTGAAAGAACCAAAAAAAATTGCCCAAGATAATAAAAACTGCAAGAACTGAAAAAATTCAAATAGATGTGGAAGTTAAAGATTTTGAATTGTTGGACAATTTTTACCATTTCTTCTTAATATTCTATTTCTCTTATAATTTTTTTTCCCATTTTTTTCTATAACATGTTTAGACATTTTCAAAAGTTGCTACTCTGTAGAAATTTTTATCATATCTCCATTTGTCTTTTTCAGGTTGTATGATTGATTTGTAGAAGTTTCAGGTGTGAATGCAAGAAGCAAAGAGAGACCTAGCTCTTTCTCTCAGAACTATAAAATGAAGGGAACTGTCTACTTGATGTCTTTCAGTGACACTGCTTCAGAATGAGTGATCTAAATGTCAGCTTTACATGTCATCATGCCTGCTGGGACTAGCTGAGGGAAATGACCCCTCCCCCCTCAACAGACTCAGCCAAATTGTGATATTGGTGACCTTTATGTCAAATTTTTAAGCATTTTTGTAATAAGATATGTACGTAAGAATAAAATGTCATCATGATTTTTCTCATACAAATATCAGTGATTTTATTGTTCATTCATAGCTTTAATGTTCATTTTGTTTTTGTTATTGGTTACTAATAGTACAACTGCCTCTTACTTAGAATTTTTAAGTTATTTTTTTTTTTTTTGTTATCTGTATTTGTTTTTAGCTCTACTGGTCAGAGACCAGAAGAGCTTATGCGATAGTAAGGTGTCTGGCGTTTGTCCGTCTGTCTGTCTGTCTGTCTGTCCGTCTGTCTGTAAACAATTTTTCAAAATGCTACTCCTCCTACAGTTTTGGTCTGATTTTAATATAACTTGGCACACAAGTAGACTACACTAAGATACATAATTTAGTGCATCGGTTTTTGATTTCGATGAACGGTGTTGCCATGGTTACTAAAAATAGAAATTTTTGTGAAATTCCTTTAAAATGCTACTCCTCCTACAGTTTTTGTTTGATTTCAGTATAACTTGGCACACAAGTAGACTACACTAAGATACATAATTTAGTGCATCGGTTTTTGATTTCGATGAACGGTGTTGCCATGGTTACTAAAAATAGAAATTTTTGTGAAATTCCTTTAAAACACTACTCCTCCTACAGTTTTTGTTTGATTTCATTATAACTTGGCATACAAGTAGACTACACTAAGATACATAATTTAGTGCATCGGTTTTTGATTTCGATGACCGTTGTTGCCATGGTTACTAAAAATAGAAATTTCTGTAAAATTCCTTTAAAATGCTACTCCTCCTACAGTTTTGGTCTGATTTCAATATAACTTGGCACACAAGTAGACTACACTAAGATACATAATTCAGTGCATCGGTTTTTGATTTCAATGAAAGGTGTTGCCATGGTTACTAAATATAGAAATTTCTGTGAAATTCCTTTAAAACGCTACTCCTCCTACAGGTTTGGTTTGATTTCAATATAACTTGGCACACAAGTGGACTACACTAAGATACATAATTTAGTGCATCGGTTTTTGATTTCAATGTAAGGTGTTGCCATGGTTACTAAAAATAGTAATTTCTTTAAAGTCCTTTAAAACGCTACTCCTCCTACAGTTTTTGTTTGATTTCAATATAACTTGGCATACAAGTAGACTACACTAAGATACATAATTTAGTGCATCGGTTTTTGATTTCGATGAATGGTGTTGCCATGGTTACTAAATATAGGAATTTCTATGAAATTCCTTTAAAACGCTACTCCCCCTACAGTTTTTTGTTTGATTTCAATATAACTTGGCACACAAGTAGACTACATTAAGATACATTATTCTATTTATTGCTACATTTTGCAAAGTTTCAAATCCAAGTGCTACGTTTCCTTTGTTATATGTACAGACCAGTAGAGCTACAGTCTCATCAGAGACTTCTGGTTTTACATTAACAATGATGTCCATTTCTGCAAATTGGAATTTTTAGTTTAAACATCTTTTGAGGAACAAGTCATAAGCCATAGTATATGTATGTACCAATATTTGAACGGAAAAAGAGAAATGAATGGTTGTATATATACCAAGCTAGTTGACAATTCCAGTAAGAACTATAGAATATCATACAATTTTGTAATTTTTTGTCCAATGGATAACTAATATGTTATGCTTGACAGTTCTTGGTCTGTCTTGGTTGTGAATATTTCAAAAGGTCATTCTATGCATTGAATTTATTTAAACTGTCAAATAGATGGCACACAACACACAAATAGGAATTAAGTAAGTAAAAATAGGGAAAAGTAGATATAGAAAATACAAAAAACTGAAATGTCAAAATTAAATAATCAATTAATCACTCATTTTTAAATGTGCAGATTTTATGAAATATGTGTACAAATATGGGTATACCCTAATAATACCATGTATTATGAAATGCTGAAATGAAATAACAGATCTTGATCTAATTATATAGTTCAAACTTTGTATATGTATTATATTATAGAATACAATGTTTGAAAAAACATAATTTGTTACATTCTTTATTGGACAGCATGTTATGGGGGTTGTGTTTTCAAAGTCATTGAGACATCATAATCTGAAAGATAATTGGTCAGATGAAAATGAATCTACCAGTATTTGAAACAGCTACATGTATTTAAGGAATGTTTTGTAAGTGTTAAGTTTTTGTTTGTTTGGTTTGTTTGATAGTTTATTTATTTATTGTTTTTTGTTGGGGTTTTTTTGTGCGAGATGTTTATGAACTGAAATCATGGAAACGAAGAAAAAACAATCAAATGTTTTACAAACTTTACTAGTAAACCTATGACAAGGATTCCTTTATATAATACAGTAGGTTGTAAAGAAACAAAAGGCCTACAAAAGTTTGAAAATTGGTTCTACAGTGTCCTTTTTTTGAATTTTTTTTTTTTTTGAATAAAGATAATAACACTTCAATGTCATACCGGAAAGCAAAATTTTATACTTATATGGACCTTTTTCCTAAGTTGAGCAACTTAACACAATTATCAATTCATGGGGGGAAATGGGACAGTTGCTTTACTGGTGCTTCATACTTTTGTCAAAAAAAGAAGGTTTTGAATCGCTGAATTTGTGCCAAAAATCCAATTCTTAAAGGAAATTATTTACCAGGTACTCCATGTACCATTAATGTAATATTAGACTCTATGGATTAGTCCCATGATTTGCTGTATTCTCATTAATGTAGCATTTTGTATTTTGTGGGATACTATTTGTGTCAGAGATTGTTGGTAGGAATGCAGAGCAGCTTGGTTGTTCCCTGTAACCTGTTGACAGATCCCTAGGATCTCCCATGATATGTCTTTTTCATCTCCGAGTATGTGCGTCTCCAGATGATGGTGTACAAGAACCTGTAAATCATATAGAGCTCTTTGTGTCCTCACTGGGTCTACATGTCTGTAACACAAGATCTCCAACATGTGTAAAAGAACAAAGAGGGGGATACATAATCCAGGATATCTACACTGTAATCCAGACTGTTGTTCTGGCACTAATTCATTAATGTAACAGATTTCATTGTTCAGAGAAACATCCCATGTTACAGCCTTTCTCATCTTTGTAGACCAGGAATGTCTTCCTATAGCCTCGCTATATTTCTCTGCATTTACATGTACCCCATACACTACATATGGCTGTGCTAACTTGGCTTTTATCATCTCTATCACAATTGAAGCTCTCTGGTATCTGAACGTCTTGTAATAGTACATAGCAATGTACAACATGTCGGAAATGAACCCAAACTTGGCAGCTAATTTCAGCATGTAAAGGGACCTTTTGTCTGTTAAATATATCACTTTGTTCATGCTAGTATGCACCATGAGTGGTACAGAATCAGTTAAAAGGTTGAGTGAAATAAAAGCTGTGCTCTGGAGTATAGAAGCTGTACGCTTCTGTAATATGAGATTCTGATATTGAGTCAGGGGTAAAATGATCAACTTTCCTACAGAGTTGAGGAACTTCATACAGGGGTGTAGGTCATGCATGGTTAGATTATTGCGATATATCTCACTGAATAGATCTACTTCAAACATCACCTTGGAAATCAGAGTGTGTTCATCTGTACAAATAGATTGCCTGGGATTTTGGAGGACACTTATAACACAGGACCTGATGGATGGACTGTAAAGCAGTGATGCTAAACCCTTCTCATACAACTCATGAAGTCTTATGAACAATTTTTTTTGTGCTTCACCATGAATATTACTTAGAAACATGTTGTTTTCTGGAATAAAAAAATTGGGACAGGTGCCTTCATACACCCATTTCAGGATAAGTTTAAAACAGATCCAGAAACACTGCAGGAGATTTTGGGGACACCAATAAGGCATTATGTTTTGTTGAATTACCCAAAAAACAGCTGTCTTCATGTGATAAGAACACAGTAATTTATTCTCATCACTTAATCCACTGTTAATGCATTCTTTTAAGAATAACTTAAGCAGACCGTATGTTAAGAACTGGCAATGACTCATTGAGGAAACTAGATAGTGCTCTGCCACAGAGAAGGAAATTCTCCATTCTTTTTCAGCGTGATTTCCTAGTTTGTGTCCTACTGCTACAAAGTGGCATCCATTTCTGACTATTTTATCAATGATAGGAGGCAGGGGCCATGAGTGACATCTGTTTATCCATTTGGAGGCATGAGGGGGCCAAAAGTCACAGAAAAAACATAGGGCTGTGTCATATTCTGCCACCCCAATAGCACCATTACCACATGGACCATGTTCCCTAGAATCAGGCACAATAGCAGAATGTGTGATATGTCTGAATTCAGAACTTGATATATAGAGTCTGCCATTGATTCTTATACATGCATTCTTTATAAATTCCCAGTGACTCTGTGTCAATAATTCAAGTAAAGCAAATCCAGGTGGACTATCAGAACAATCACAGAGAATCAGTGTTTTTCTATTTAAGTCATAATTGTGAGCCTGGTCTAAGTCCCAAATTATATTATGGTCATTTGGCCAGAACATCATGTCTATATCAGATCCCTTTAGCCTGAATCCTTCTCTAAAACTTCCACTAGTCATCACTACCATTTCTTCACTTGTAAACATGACTTGATTTTTCATCCTCTCATCCATGTCTAGTAGTTCTCTTCTCATGGTCACCTGTTGTGAGGTCCCCACTATTTGACACAGTCTCACAAACACCGACTCTGATAAATGTTGTATACCCAAATCACTGTAAAAAAAAAAATAGATATAATACATTGATATTTGTGTGGGAAAAACTTAAATTTTGGTTATTTACTCGTTGGCTGTAATACCTTCAATGTAACGAGTCCAAATTAATATATCATGCTGGGTATTCAGATCGACACTCAAAACTGGGGTTGGACACTACTTACCAATAGATCCGGGTCAACAGATTTGAAATAACATTTTGGGCGAGTATAATATTGAGTTAATGTGTATCAAGGCCTAAGTATACAGGTCATTGTTAACATTTTTATTGTTCAACGCCTCAAGAATTACATCCTAGTGGTTTGTAGAATATATTAAGAAATATGTGCTTCTGATATATTCATAAATAGATATACAAATCTCATTTTTAATACTTACATCCAACTGTAGGAAGTCATTTTCAAATGATGTTCAGTAAAGAGGAAGATTCTATAAATAGAAGAGGAAACCCCCTGAGTTACTGAGACTACATGTTTCATATTGTAGATAAAGTAAGTAATTTCTACAACATTTTATCTTAAATTTAGTTGTTGTGCACATGCATCTTTGTTGATTAATTTCAATGAGCACAGCACTGAGCAGTTGTACATGTATTTAAAATTTAGATCTACACTATAATTTAGATCTACAGTATAATTAAGATCTATAATTTTATGAGCCCTCCTTTCAGGGTGACACTCGCACATATTAACTTACTCGGTACTGTAAATCTAGTTCCACATAATTATGTAGTTTAAATTTCATTGTTAAAATTCTGTATTCATGAGAAAAAGTTTAGTGACCAAAGTTATATATTTAGTAGGGTTGCATTAAAATCCTGTAAGTAAACATTCTGGTTTTAGCATTAGGAATTTTTTATTAAATGTAAAAATTACAAGAAAATTGACAAGAAATTTCCCGTTAATTTTCCAATTCCATCACCTTGATGGACAAAATTGATTTTTTTTTTTTAATAATATTTCAAAAGGATTTCCCATTTCATATTTCTTTATTGTACTTTCTTATTTATTTATTCATTCAATCATTAATTTATTCTTATACAATTGGATTAAAAGTCATGCAGATTAATCATGTTAATTGAAATGTGAAGGGAAAAAAATCATATCAAACAATAAAATTTTGTTGTAAGAGACCAGAAGTCGCTTAAGTGGCCATAGCTTGAGAATCTCGCGATACTCGGGTGATTGTCATGGCCCATGAGCCTCGCATTAAAAAGTTCTCAATTATAATTAGGATTATCCCCCTTTACGAGCTCTCGCCTTTCAAAAGAGAACGTTTGGTCATTTTGCCAAGGTGCAATATTTGTATAAATATGGCGGACCAAGTGCTTTCTTACGGCTAGTGTACAGCTCATGAATGAAAAACATTTCTTTTTGTGATCTAGGACAGTAGAACATATTAACTTGATAATGTAGGACAATATGTGATTCTCTTTTCACATTTCTTTAATGGTAAGTGTAACAACCTTTGAAAATGAGAGGATAATAGAATTGGTTTGTTCCCGTTTTGCACACATTTGAATTTCAGGTATTGAAAAAATGTGTGCAAAACGGGAATTTGTCTAGGTAAGATAATTACTTAATTGCTATAGTCTATACCATAGTTGTGAATTTGGAGTAAGAGATTCTACGGAAAGAATAGGAAGAAAAAATGTTAATTTTGCACTTGATATTTTGACTTATTTCTTGAAGAAATCATTTTAAAACATAAAAAAATAACACAAAACAATAATTATATTCACATGATACTAACTAGACAGGTTGATTTAAGATTGAATTCAGTTACTTATTCATTTTATCTTTATGAAATAAAGAAACATGGTGAAATGCGATAGGGACATTTGTCTAAACTACCAACTTCATCTTCGGTTGGATAAGTAAAATTCTCATAATGTATTCCCTTAAATATTTATTATAATGCATTGGTAAAATACAGGTAATTCCAGTTAAACAGGTCTAGGAAAATCACTAGCTATATAGCTAAATCTACCTATATAGCTTTATTTACCTATATAATATAGCTTTATTTAGCTATTTCAGAGTAAATTTCTGTTTTATGAAAAGCAGACAAAAAGTCACATAATGAGGCAGTATTAGTTTTCAACTTTGAAATGGACTGAAAACAATTCACCAAAAACCCACTTTTAAAAATGTTTCTCCTTTTGTGCAATTGCAATCAAAGATCTAAAAGTTTTGGGGCTATGTATAACAGTTAATCTGTGAATAAGCAGCTACTTTAACAAAGAAAAGCAGTTTTGGTCAACAAGATAATTGATTGGTAATAATTCAGCACAATGCAAGGCAATCCCACTTAGTCATGCCTCATAGCACTTCCAGTAATGGACAGCTATCCAAACAATAGAGATGCATTTTTTGGTTAAAAAGTGTTTAAAAGAGGCAATGTTTTTACTATCTATGCCCTAGGTTGTTTTTATCAAACCTTTTTAAAAAATATCAGCCATAATTTTCATGCGACTTTTTGTTTGCTTTTCATAAAACAGAAACTTATTCTAAAATAGCTAAATAAAGCTATATTATATAGGTAAATAAAGCTATATAGGTAAATTAAGCTATATAGCTAGATATAGTGATTTTCCTGCACCTGTTAAATCCTAGACGAAGATCAGACTATAGTTGCTATCAAAACATATTTCACACCTATTGTTCTATACCTAATTATCAAATGTGTGCAAAACGGGAACACACCATAGAATTATAGAATGTGTCAAGTGGTCTACTCTCAGCAGGTCCAGCACAACCTCTTGATTTAGCTATATAGCTTGATTTAGCCATATAGCTTTATTAAGCTATTCAGAATAGCTTGATTTAGCTATTTTATCACACTTTTTTTCTTAAATTTGTTATTTTCTCAGCATGAACAAAAAAGTCGCAACTTGGTGCAGTGATAATATTCAACCTTGAACTCTTCTGAAAATAATGCATGTAAAAATCACTCATCAAATTACGTCTCCTTAAGAGACTTTGTACTCAAAGTTCTAAAAGTTTTGGGGCTATATTAAGCAATTGATACCCTTATTTCTTCATTGAAATTATAAAAGAGGCCAATTATGGTCAACAAGATAATTGATTGGTAATAATTCAGTACAATGAGAAGCAATTATACTTATCCACGCCTCAACACACACAAGGTGGTGTACAGTTACTCAAACAATGGAAATTCATCTTTTGCTTAAAAGTATTCAAATGCTGCAATGTTAGAACTATCTTTGATTTCGGTTGTTGTTTTGATAGTCCATAGTACAAGGCTCGGGGATAAAAAAACACACAACTCGTTGGATAAAAATCATATCCAACTACAAATCATGGGAGATCCTATATTTATACACTTGCGAGAAATGTCCATGAGTTTCACAACCTTCTCTTTTCATGAATATTTCTTGCCATGAATCAATTATTTAAACATGATTGTATTGATGCAGAAGGTTTCCTCAGTCATGAAAATTAAAATTACCGGTAATTGTTATGGATGGATTTCTAACCGACAAATCACAAATAATGTTGCTGTATGGTATCCAAGCAGAGATTTCCAAATAATCCATTTAGGGAACTTTATAGTGAAATTGATGCTGGTTAGATAGAGAAGTTTCAAATGAATAGGCCATTTTATATAAATCAGGCTATAGCTTTACAGTGTTTACTTGACTGAACATTACTGAACAAATCACTAGAATTGTTCCAAAATGAAAGTGAAAAGCTAAGAATCAACATTCATAATATATATGTTATTATTGCAATAATATATGGCCAAGTCTACATACTGAAGTGATAAACCATATATTATATCAGACTTGCAACAGTTAAAAATAAGTTTGAGCTTCAAGCACTTGTTTGGTCCAATACCTGTATCTAGTGAGATGGTTCCTCACTGCCTAATGGAAGCTATGCCATTGAAAATTTTAGGACCAGTAAAATGCAATTGATTGCAGAACTAAAAGAATGATTTTTAATCAATTGGCAATCTCGGTAAATCACTTAAGTATTAAGCTACTATATATTTTTCAGATTCATAATGCCTCTTCAATCAACACTTCACTGATTTAAATCTGCATGAAGAAAATGTCACATCGCTATCAGCATGACTCAAGATCACCCAGTGCTGTGTTTGTCCCTATGCCAGTGGACAGAGAGGCACTGGGGGAAAAGAAGATGGAGGCATTACAACAAGAGATAGCAAGGCTGGAGAATGACCAGATGAAGAGGAAGGAACTAATAAACAAATTATCAAACATGCAGAGGACTCAGAATAGAAATAAGAAAGAACAAGACAGACTACTGGTAGGTTGTGACTCGTTTGAATGGAGTACACACTACACAACATTGACTCATGTCAAATGCAGGTTGAATAATTATTAATTTTTTCTTGCAGTTGAACATTTTTTTTAAGGTTTTGAATAATATTTTTCTTCTTTTTAACAGAAAAAATACAATAAGAAGAACATGCTGACAGATGAAATAGAACGCTTGTATGGAGAGGACACGGGAAGAAAATTTGGTGAGACAAATATCCATTATTTGGAAAAAAAAATCACACCTTGTGAAAACTTCTTGTTCATAAAACTCTAAAATCAGATTCAATTTTCAAAAGAAGTGAACAATTTTAGTGATTTTTATTGATCTCGCCCTCATTTTATTTAGCAAAATCTCCCGCTAGCCCTCGAGTGATAGATACGGTGATGGCACAGAGAACAAAAGAATTCTCGCTAAAACAACAGGAAAAAGAACTGGAAACACAGTAAGAACATTTCTCTTTGATTTTCTACTTGGATAAAGATTGGTCTCTGGAGCTAAGGTCAAAGTCAAAGGGGTAGTTTTTTCACAAAAAAGGAAATTTTCATCCTTAGGTGATATTGGTATGGTTGACACATCTGTGGAATTTGAGATCTTTATTCAAAGGTCAAAGTCATGATGGTTTATTTTCGCATGAATACACCTTTTTATGGGACAAAAAAGTGAAAAACATCAATATATTGCAACACACAGATTTCATATTCACCAGTCAATTAAAAAGATACCTATAGATTTAAGGCCACTTGTTCAAAAGTCAAGGTCAATTACAAGATAAACATTAATATAAAACCTATTGCAAGGCTCTGTATTATGACTTTTTGTGTTTTCTAGTTTTCATGTAATTTTCTATGATTCAATTTTTCTTTGAGGGAACACGGGAATGTTACATAATATAATACAATGAACTTAAGATTTGCAATAAAAATAAATGAAGTTTAAAAAAATATTCTTTATATTTAACAATAACTCTATAAAAAATGCTAAGCAACAGAATTTGGAAGTAGAGGACAGATAAATATGCTCATACTATGCATCTTAAATCTTTACTGTCATGGGGATAGTTTTTGAAAGATTTAAAGAACAAAATCGATTAACACTTTATCTTTCATATATTTTAGATACTTGTTGAAGGAAAGAGAGAGATTACAGATGGCCAGGGACAGAATTCGAGAGCAGCGCTATGCTCTCCTCGGCACTGCTGGTAAGGATCAACCTCAGCTTGATGTAATATCTTTTTTAAAGGGAATGGGTTTGTATCGTCGATACGAGCCACCCTCACTCACTCCTCTACCATGGCAACGTCCACGTTACAAAAATGGAAAACGGGTCAGATATGTTGCTGTTCCGTTGTTCAAGAGTTGGTAATAGATGTGTAGGGAGTCTTCTGGTGTTGGTGCTATGTTTTAATTTATAACAATGTTGCATGATAACACTGCATGTTGTCTGTTGTCTTTGTTACTACTGCATGTTATTTGTTGTGTTGGGATGCTAGTATGGGAGTAGGGTTAATTAGTGCTTGACTGTGAGAACATTGACATACTTCATAATTGAGGTTGTGTGGTGCATGTTAAAAGACATTTTCACTCATATGCTGTGTAATTGGTAATTTCTGGTATTGTCCAATTTTAGCACATAATTAGTATTCAGTCAAAATTACTATGAATACTATTACAAAATACTCAAAAATCATGTACGGTTGAACTTCGGTATCTTGAACACTGATATCTCAAATACCATGTATATGTCGAAGTGATTTGGAAGTCCCAATCATTTTTTTCTTTATGTATTTTAACCTCAAATCCTCAAAATTTCGGATATCTCAAGGTTTCATCTCAGTCCCATCAAGTTTGAGATAACGAGATTTGACTGTATCTTTGTTGTTCCTATTTGATAAGATTGCAAAAATTATAAATGCAAAAACCATATGCTAACTGTTGAAAGATCAAATCACAGAAAAATTGAAACACAGGAATTATCCATTATGCACATAAATGTGTTATAGATTTTCTTGCCATATCTTAGCTTCTTGAGTCCATTATACATGTAGTGAGGTTTTGATAAGCTGTAAACATTACACATATTTTATGATGTGCAGAATTTTAAAAATGCAATATCTTTTTACACCCATAATTCACACTTTGGTGACTGGAATTGATTTTCGGGACATTCATTATCCACTGAATTTAAATTTACAAAATTCATATGATAGAAGATATCAGTATGCTCCATTATGAAGTACAGTCACATGCATGTTTGCCTTTTTACATGTAGACGAATCTTAAGGCAACTAGACCTTTTCATTTCCATTACTTGTACCTATTCATTGTTGATTTACGCAATAAAGTGCTAGAATTCCTCGTGTCTTATTTTATTTGCCAAGGAGTAAATCATCAATTTTGTTATTTGTGTTGGGAAAATAAAATAATTTGAGCCATAACCTTTTCATTTTGAAATTGAGATATCTATACATGTAGGTTATTAAAAGAGGATATTCTTTTCTATAGCAGAATTCATAATAATCAATAAATAGCATTACCAAGGGTATGTAGTCCAATAAAATTTTAAGGAGACATTTTGGTTCATTGTGGAAATGGACATGAACCCAATTTTATTTTTTACCCCTTATATTGGCTACATGCAGTTGTCAGTTTGGAAAGTTTTAATGTGGTGATATAAAAATGGAAAATTCTCAACAAAATATTTCTATCCAAGGAAAAATTGTCAATAACTTGAAATAGAATATAGACTGTCTAGCAAGAAAAAAAAAATTACAGTGTGTTTCATTTATATGTATTAAAGGTGGTTTAAATTGCCTCATTTATTGGTAAATTCTAATACGACTTTTATGTCCTTTCACAAAGAACTATTTTTCTTGAACTACGAACAAAATACTTCTGAATTCAATAATTAAATCTCGACTGTTGAGTAGATGCAAAATTCAGTTATCAATTGTAAGGATACCTTATAGAGTCATTTTCAATGCTCATTGAGAAAATAAAATTAAATGCCTTTGGTAAGAAATTTTCTTTTATAGTTTTGAATTTAAATCCAAGATGTATATAGGTTAGCATGCTATTGACAGAATCATTTCAAACTAGAAAAATCAATGATGTTGTGATCTAGGTCACTTGACTTGGGCTTTTATGCTTCTTTAAATATTTTATGAAGCAAAACAAAATGAAAAGATCACAAGGTTCCAACAATGTCTTAAACTTTCCCCTACATACCTACTTAAATATATTAGACCTAGTTAGGCATATACATAAAATGGGCTTGAAAAATTGTTCCATATTGTGCAGGGTACTGTGGTACCATCATTGTTTGAGGAGACCAATGATTGTGGATTTGATGGGTCACCCTTACCAACAAATTTACATCCTCATGAACAATAACTGTCAGTGTATCAGTTCAATAAATTCTCATTATGTAACTGCGTTAACCAAGAAATTACATGTCCACAAACCAGAAAAAAATTGCTTGCCTTCCAACATTGACCATTAGGAATTAAAATGATTACACAGTACTTGAATTTAATGTTAAGTATGATAATGAAGAAATTGAAAATACGAATAAATAATTGATTAATTGTATGTTTAAAGAAATTCAACTAGAAAATATACTCAACGTATTAAAAATATCTTTGAACTCAACATGTCTATACAGTTGTAAAAATACCCAGTTTCCTTAGGTATTGGAAACAATTAATAAGCAAATTAATCAATACATGTCAGAAATCTAAACTTTCATTTTAAACTGTCATCTCAAAGAGATCACTTTCTTGCTGAAAAGATCTTAATCAATATAAATTTTCTAATTACCAAGGAAAAAGATAATTTCAAAAATTTTATCAGTCATATAAAATCCAGGGGTCTTCTAATTTCATATCTGATAGAAGTAACAATTTTTATGAAGAGTTTTTTATCTATATAAGATTACAACATATTGTGTAAGAAGATTTATTGATCTTCTGGATGACGTAGATTTTTTTCTTAGTTTGCAAGTTACACTTCTAAATGAAGTAAAAATTTAAGCAAGGTTTTTTTTTTATTTTCTTAGTGTACAAAATTTCATTAGAGTCGACGTCACTGTGGTATTTTTTAAAAATTCTAAAAGAAGTTAAATAATAAACATGTGTCACAAATCAATCTTTGACGGTCAAATTCATATACGTAGTACTTATAGTGTATGTGTACTCTGAAATTTTTTTTTGTATGTTAACATCTTCATTCAGTGTTTGAGTTAGCTACATTTACTTGTTTAATAGCCATATGATTTTTTTAAGCGAACAAAATTTGTTTTTTCTATGATACTTTATCAGTCGAGTTTTTTGTTTTACAGACAGTGCCATGAGTGAGCCTGACTATCACTACCGATCATCAAAGATGGCTGAGGACTCAAGCAGGATGAGTATGCGAACCCCAAGACAGGAGAGCAGCAAGGTCCATAGCGTGGACTCATACGTCCAGCAAACTATTAATACACTACCTCAGACCATGGACAGGATAGCACAGCTCAGGTCAGATTAGGCAGAGTTATGAAAAATATCAGGCTGTTTTGTGATCCCTCTATTTAGCCTACATGTATAAAAGAGACAGCTAGAGACTATTTTCTTCATCTTCCTTTAAAGTGCTGATACCATTTAATAAGTATTAAAGTATTAAGACAGACAGACAACGTTCCCTTTTATTGTAAGAGATACAATTATACAAACAGTAAAATTGTATTTGTTATACAGAACTTGGTGCTGACTTTTGTCAATTGTTTTTCCCCCCAGACAACAGGTACAACAGCATTATGTGTCCTATGAGAAGCCTTACCGTGGGGAACTAGGGATACAGACCTACCAACCTCATCAGATGAAGGATTACTTCATGGTATACACAGCTATTATACTTCTCTTATACAAACATAACCAAACAAAAGTCTCCATTGTGTGGATGCTATACCCTGGGCATTGGTGTCCTAGGTTAAGGTTTTTGGAGCAAATTTATTTCAGAGTAACTTTGTACACTCTTTATTGATCAGAGTTGCCTGGATGATGTATCTAGTATGTTTCATTGTATCATTAATTTTTCAGATGCTTTATTTTTAGCCAATATTTTCCAGAAGAAAGGCCAGACTTATGTTATTGGAGTAGGTTTGAGTTTTGGAGCAGGTTAAGGTTTTAGAGGTCTCATTCACAAGTATTACTACTGGTACATGCCCTATAGTGGCTAAACTTGTGTGGATGATGCATCTAAGGATGCACACTACCAGACTTGTTTTGGATGCTGGATCTGACCTACATTTTTTGGATAAGTGAACAGGTTAAAGTTTTCAGAGCAGGCCCATTCCCAAGTAACTACAAGCCTTACCTGAACCAAATTTATATGGGTAATGAAGCTGGATCTGACGTACATTTTCTGAATGATTGAACAGTTTGAGGTTTTGTAGCAGGTTCATTCCTAGGTAACTACAAGCCCTGCCAATGCCAGACTTGCATAGATGTTGTATATTGGGATACTTTACTTACATATAGATAACATTCATTAAGGAGATCGATATAGCTGTAATCTTTGATTACCTAAGTTTTATCCTAATTTTTAGGTAAGGGGTATTGTGGATGACCTAGTCAATGATTTCCTAGACGTGTACTTCCCAGAGGCAGTACCTATGGTTGAAAAAGAGGCTTACTTGTAAGTACCCATCCTGTTTTCATTTTACTTTAAGCATATTGTTTTACCTTAATTGAGTATCTGGGGAGTTAGATTAATGTTTTTGTTTGTACACACAGTGCCACTATTGAACAGAGGAAGAGAGAAAGACAACAGAAACTGCAGTCGGTTGCCGAGAGGAAGGCTGTACAACTAGTGATGGAGAATATTGTTCTGGATGTAAGGAAATTTTAATTCGATCTCGGTCTAATCAGCATGAAGACATGAATTAAAGCATAAGAGAAAATTTCATCTTTGTTAATAATTATGGAAGTGAGGTGATGTCAGTCTCATATTTTTATATCAGCATCCAATGAAAGGCACCTTCTTCTTATCATTTGTCAAATAGCAAATGGATATCGCAAAATCAGAGGAAGATGGTACTTGCAGTACAAGTACTTATGGTACTTTGATTTTTTTGCCTCTAGGTGACTGGAGAGATGTGTTTGGAGGTAGCCCAGGAAGACCAACATGCTGAGGGAACTATTAGGAACATTGTTGATATGACAATCATGAACAGAGCAGAGGTTTGTTTATTTATAAACACTCAACTGTTTTTTTTTTCTTTGGTAGTATTTTGGATTCTTTTTTCAGCAGTACACAGTTGAACTTTGGTATCTTGATCACAGATATCTCGAATACCATGGATATGTCGAAGTGATTTGGAAGTCCCACCTACTTATTCTTTAAGTATTTTACTCTGGATATCTCAAATCCTTGGATATCTCGAAGTTTTTTCTCGGCCCCATTGAGTTCAAGATAACTGGGTTTGACTGTAATTGAAAACAAATATGGGTAAATGATTT